>NW_025721537.1:0-38240 GCF_922984935.1 Meles meles
TCGTCTTCAGGGCGTTTGCAGGTTTGGGAAGCATAAGGGGCTTCCTTCAATTTAACTTAGAGTTTTGAAAATCCTTACGGTCTGCCCTTGTTGTAGGATCTCGCCTTACCTGGGACCTCACGGCCACTTATGAGACTTAACCCTCAGGGCGATTGTACGTTCTGGAAGCATTCGGCACTTGGCCTGCCCTTCCCTTAGAGTATACAACTTGCCTAGAGTGCGGCCTTGTTCTCACATCGTTAAACAACTGGGAACACAGCCACATATGACTAGTCTCTGAAGATAAGAGTTTGCGTTTTGCAAGCCTAAGGGTCTTGGCGTGCAGCTCACGGGGAGTATGCGACTTGCCTAGAGGACGCCCAAGTTCTAACTTCTTTCCACAACCGGGAACACGGGGTCACTCTTGAATCTTCCCTTTAAGATCGCGTTTACGTTGTGGAGGCCTAAGCGCCTTTGTGTGCCCGTCACTCAGAGTATCCGACCAGCTTCTCCTCTGCCCTTGTTCTAAATGCTTTCCTTAAGTGGGAACACAGAGCCACTTAGGAGACTTCACCTGAAGTGCGATTGTACGTTTTGAAAACATAACGGACTGGACGTGCACTGAACTCAGAGTACCCAGCTGGCTTGTAGTCGGCCCTTGTTCTAAGTTCCTTCCTGAACTGGGAACCCAGGGCCGCTCAGGCCTCTTCGCCTTAAGAGCCTTTTTACGTTTTGGAAGCCTCAGGGCCTTAGCCTGCATTTTTACTTAGAGCTTCCAACTTGCTTATGTCCTCCTTTGTTCTAAGTTCTTTCCTGAACTGTGAACACACTGCCCCTTAGGAGACTTCCCCTGAAGAGCGATGATAGAGGTTTCGGAAGTCGAAGGGACTTGGTGTGCGTGTCCTTCTGAGAATCCAACTTGCCTACCGTCCGTCCTTGTTCTAACGTCTTTCCTCACCTGGTTTCGAAAACACTGCGAGAATGGGTTTTCGTATGCAGCAGGACTTTCCGTTGTGGACGTAGAAGCGCACTGGCAAGCTCTTAACTCAGAGTCTCCAACCTGTCTAGAGTCCGCCCTTGTACTAACACCTCTCCTCAACTGGGAGCTCCCTGCCGCATATGAGACTTAACGCTAAGGGCGATTAGACGTCTTGGGAGCATAGGGGACCTGGCGTGCACTTACGTTAGAGTATGCAACACGGCTATAGTGCGCCTTGTTCTCACGTCTTCCCACAACTGGGAACACACAGCCACATATGAATCTTCACCAAAGATCGAGTGTACGTCCTGGCAGCATCGGGAAGCTGGCTTGCACCGAGAGTATGCAACTTGCCTGTAGTGCACGCAGGTTCTAACTTCTTTCCACAACTGGGAACACAGCGCCATTTTTGAATCGTCCCTTATAAGATCGCGTTTCCCTTTTGGAAGCCTGAGCGTCTTTGTGTCCCTTTAACGCGGAGGATCCAGCAAGCTTCTAGTCTGCCTTGTTCTAAATTCTTTCCTTAACTGGGAACACTCTGCCACATAGGAGACTTCACCCTAAGTGCAATGATATGTTTTGGAAGCATTTGGGGATGGACGTGCACTGAACTCAGTGTTCCAACTGGCTTATACTCTGCCCGTGTTCTAAGCTCTTTCCTGAACGGGCAACCCAGGGCCGCTTCGGCCTCTTCGCCTTCGGAGCCTTTCTTCATACGTTTTGGAAGCGTCAGGGCCATAGCCTGCATTTGACGCAGAGCTTCCAACTTGCTTATGTTTCGCCTTTGTTCTAAGTTCTTTCCCGAACTGTGAACACAATGCCACTTAGGAGACTTCACCGTAAGAGCGATGATAGGATTGGGAAGCCTATGGGACTTGGTGTGCACGTCCTTCAGATTATCCAACTTTGCCTTACAGTCCGCCCTTGTTCTAACTTCTTTCTCAACTGGGAAACACTGCCAGAAACGGGTTTGGGTGTGCAGCGGGACTTGAGAAGTTTGGGAAGCAGAAGCGCATGGGGTGAGCACTTAACCCAGAGTGTCCAACCTGCCCAGAGACCGCCCTTGTTCTAACACTTGTCCTCCACTGGAAACATTGCGATTTAGGAGTGTTCGTCTTCAGGGCGTTTGCAGGTTTGGGAAGCATAAGGGGCTTCCCTTCAATTTAACTTAGAGTTTTGAAAATCCTTACGGTCTGCCCTTGTTGTAGGATCTCGCCTTACCTGGGACCTCACGGCCACTTATGAGACTTAACCCTCAGGGCGATTGTACGTTCTGGAAGCATTCGGCACTTGGCCTGCCCTTCCCTTAGAGTATACAACTTGCCTAGAGTGCGGCCTTGTTCTCACATCGTTAAACAACTGGGAACACACAGCCACATATGACTAGTCTCTGAAGATAAGAGTTTGCGTTTTGCAAGCCTAAGGGTCTTGGCGTGCAGCTCACGGGGAGTATGCGACTTGCCTAGAGGACGCCCAAGTTCTAACTTCTTTCCACAACCGGGAACACGGGGTCACTCTTGAATCTTCCCTTTAAGATCGACCAGCTTCTCCTCTGCCCTTGTTCTAAATGCTTTCCTTAAGTGGGAACACAGAGCCACTTAGGAGACTTCACCTGAAGTGCGATTGTACGTTTTGAAAACATAACGGGACTGGACGTGCACTGAACTCAGAGTACCCAGCTGGCTTGTAGTCGGCCCTTGTTCTAAGGTTCCTTCCTGAACTGGGAACCCAGGGGCCGCTCAGGCCTCTTCGCCTTAAGAGCCTTTTTACGTTTTGGAAGCCTCAGGGCCTTAGCCTGCATTTTTACTTAGAGCTTCCAACTTGCTTATGTCCTCCTTTGTTCTAAGTTCTTTCCTGAACTGTGAACACACTGCCCCTTAGGAGACTTCCCCCTGAAGAGCGATGATAGAGGTTTCGGAAGTCGAAGGGACTTGGTGTGCGTGTCCTTCTGAGAATCCAACTTGCCTACCGTCCGTCCTTGTTCTAACGTCTTTCCTCACCTGGTTTCGAAAACACTGCGAGAATGGGTTTTCGTATGCAGCAGGACTTTCCGTTGTGGACGTAGAAGCGCACTGGCAAGCTCTTAACTCAGAGTCTCCAACCTGTCTAGAGGTCCGCCCTTGTACTAACACCTCTCCTCAACTGGGAGCTCCCTGCCGCATATGAGACTTAACGCTAAGGGCGATTAGAACGTCTTGGGAGCATAGGGGACCTGGCGTGCACTTACGTTAGAGTATGCAACACGGCTATAGTGCGCCTTGTTCTCACGTCTTCCCACAACTGGGAACACACAGCCACATATGAATCTTCACCAAAGATCGAGTGTACGTCCTGGCAGCATCGGGAAGCTGGCTTGCACCGAGAGTATGCAACTTGCCTGTAGTGCACGCAGGTTCTAACTTCTTTCCACAACTGGGAACACAGCGCCATTTTTGAATCGTCCCTTATAAGATCGCGTTTCCCTTTTGGAAGCCTGAGCGTCTTTGTGTCCCTTTAACGCGGAGGATCCAGCAAGCTTCTAGTCTGGCCTGTTTCTAAATTCTTTCCTTAACTGGGAACACTCGGCCACATAGGAGACTTCACCCTAAGTGCAATGATATGTTTTGGAAGCATTTGGGGATGGACGTGCACTGAACTCAGTGTTCCAACTGGCTTATACTCTGCCCGTGTTCTATAGCTCTTTCCTGAACGGGCAACCCAGGGCCGCTTCGGCCTCTTCGCCTTCGGAGCCTTTCTTCATACGTTTTGGAAGCGTCAGGGCCATAGCCTGCATTTGACGCAGAGCTTCCAACTTGCTTATGTTTCGCCTTTGTTCTAAGTTCTTTCCCGAACTGTGAACACAATGCCACTTAGGAGACTTCACCGTAAGAGCGATGATAGGATTGGGAAGCCTATGGGACTTGGTGTGCACGTCCTTCAGATTATCCAACTTTGCCTTACAGTCCGCCCTTGTCCTAACTTCTTTCCTCAACTGGGAAAACACTGCCAGAAACGGGTTTGGGTGTGCAGCGGGACTTGAGAAGTTTGGGAAGCAGAAGCGCATGGGTGAGCACTTAACCCAGAGTGTCCAACCTGCCCAGAGACCGCCCTTGTTTCTAACACTTGTCCTCCACTGGAAACATTGCGATTAGGAGTGTTCGTCTTCAGGGCGTTTGCAGGTTTGGAAGCATAAGGGGCTAGTGTTCGTCTTCAGGGCGTTTGCAGGGTTTGGGAAGCATAAGGGGCTTCCCTTCAATTTAACTTAGAGTTTTGAAAATCCTTACGGTCTGCCCTTGTTGTAGGATCTCGCCTTACCTGGGACCTCACGGCCACTTATGAGACTTAACCCTCAGGGCGATTGTACGTTCTGGAAGCATTCGGCACTTGGCCTGCCCTTCCCTTAGAGTATACAACTTGCCTAGAGTGCGGCCTTGTTCTCACATCGTTAAACAACTGGGAACACACAGCCACATATGACTAGTCTCTGAAGATAAGAGTTTGCGTTTTGCAAGCCTAAGGGTCTTGGCGTGCAGCTCACGGGGAGTATGCGACTTGCCTAGAGGACGCCCAAGTTCTAACTTCTTTCCACAACCGGGAACACGGGGTCACTCTTGAATCTTCCCTTTAAGATCGCGTTTACGTTGTGGAGGCCTAAGCGCCTTTGTGTGCCCGTCACTCAGAGTATCCGACCAGCTTCTCCTCTGCCCTTGTTCTAAATGCTTTCCTTAAGTGGGAACACAGAGCCACTTAGGAGACTTCACCTGAAGTGCGATTGTACGTTTTGAAAACATAACGGACTGGACGTGCACTGAGCTCAGAGTACCCAGCTGGCTTGTAGTCGGCCCTTGTTCTAAGTTCCTTCCTGAACTGGGAACCCAGGGCCGCTCAGGCCTCTTCGCCTTAAGAGCCTTTTTACGTTTTGGAAGCCTCAGGGCCTTAGCCTGCATTTTTACTTAGAGCTTCCAACTTGCTTATGTCCTCCTTTGTTCTAAGTTCTTTCCTGAACTGTGAACACACTGCCCCTTAGGAGACTTCCCCTGAAGAGCGATGATAGAGGTTTCGGAAGTCGAAGGGACTTGGTGTGCGTGTCCTTCTGAGAATCCAACTTGCCTACCGTCCGTCCTTGTTCTAACGTCTTTCCTCACCTGGTTTCGAAAACACTGCGAGAATGGGTTTTCGTATGCAGCAGGACTTTCCGTTGTGGACGTAGAAGCGCACTGGCAAGCTCTTAACTCAGAGTCTCCAACCTGTCTAGAGTCCGCCCTTGTACTAACACCTCTCCTCAACTGGGAGCTCCCTGCCGCATATGAGACTTAACGCTAAGGGCGATTAGACGTCTTGGGAGCATAGGGGACCTGGCGTGCACTTACGTTAGAGTATGCAACACGGCTATAGTGCGCCTTGTTCTCACGTCTTCCCACAACTGGGAACACACAGCCACATATGAATCTTCACCAAAGATCGAGTGTACGTCCTGGCAGCATCGGGAAGCTGGCTTGCACCGAGAGTATGCAACTTGCCTGTAGTGCACGCAGGTTCTAACTTCTTTCCACAACTGGGAACACAGCGCCATTTTTGAATCGTCCCTTATAAGATCGCGTTTCCCTTTTGGAAGCCTGAGCGTCTTTGTGTCCCTTTAACGCGGAGGATCCAGCAAGCTTCTAGTCTGGCCTTGTTCTAAATTCTTTCCTTAACTGGGAACACTCGGCCACATAGGAGACTTCACCCTAAGTGCAATGATATGTTTTGGAAGCATTTGGGGATGGACGTGCACTGAACTCAGTGTTCCAACTGGCTTATACTCTGCCCGTGTTCTAAGCTCTTTCCTGAACGGGCAACCCAGGGCCGCTTCGGCCTCTTCGCCTTCGGAGCCTTTCTTCATACGTTTTGGAAGCGTCAGGGCCATAGCCTGCATTTGACGCAGAGCTTCCAACTTGCTTATGTTTCGCCTTTGTTCTAAGTTCTTTCCCGAACTGTGAACACAATGCCACTTAGGAGACTTCACCGTAAGAGCGATGATAGGATTGGGAAGCCTATGGGACTTGGTGTGCACGTCCTTCAGATTATCCAACTTTGCCTTACAGTCCGCCCTTGTCCTAACTTCTTTCCTCAACTGGGAAAACACTGCCAGAAACGGGTTTGGGTGTGCAGCGGGACTTGAGAAGTTTGGGAAGCAGAAGCGCATGGGTGAGCACTTAACCCAGAGTGTCCAACCTGCCCAGAGACCGCCCTTGTTCTAACACTTGTCCTCCACTGGAAACATTGCGATTTAGGAGTGTTCGTCTTCAGGGCGTTTGCAGGTTTGGGAAGCATAAGGGGCTTCCCTTCAATTTAACTTAGAGTTTTGAAAATCCTTACGGTCTGCCCTTGTTGTAGGATCTCGCCTTACCTGGGACCTCACGGCCACTTATGAGACTTAACCCTCAGGGCGATTGTACGTTCTGGAAGCATTCGGCACTTGGCCTGCCCTTCCCTTAGAGTATACAACTTGCCTAGAGTGCGGCCTTGTTCTCACATCGTTAAACAACTGGGAACACACAGCCACATATGACTAGTCTCTGAAGATAAGAGTTTGCGTTTTGCAAGCCTAAGGGTCTTGGCGTGCAGCTCACGGGGAGTATGCGACTTGCCTAGAGGACGCCCAAGTTCTAACTTCTTTCCACAACCGGGAACACGGGGTCACTCTTGAATCTTCCCTTTAAGATCGCGTTTACGTTGTGGAGGCCTAAGCGCCTTTGTGTGCCCGTCACTCAGAGTATCCGACCAGCTTCTCCTCTGCCCTTGTTCTAAATGCTTTCCTTAAGTGGGAACACAGAGCCACTTAGGAGACTTCACCTGAAGTGCGATTGTACGTTTTGAAAACATAACGGACTGGACGTGCACTGAACTCAGAGTACCCAGCTGGCTTGTAGTCGGCCCTTGTTCTAAGTTCCTTCCTGAACTGGGAACCCAGGGCCGCTCAGGCCTCTTCGCCTTAAGAGCCTTTTTACGTTTTGGAAGCCTCAGGGCCTTAGCCTGCATTTTTACTTAGAGCTTCCAACTTGCTTATGTCCTCCTTTGTTCTAAGTTCTTTCCTGAACTGTGAACACACTGCCCCTTAGGAGACTTCCCCTGAAGAGCGATGATAGAGGTTTCGGAAGTCGAAGGGACTTGGTGTGCGTGTCCTTCTGAGAATCCAACTTGCCTACCGTCCGTCCTTGTTCTAACGTCTTTCCTCACCTGGTTTCGAAAACACTGCGAGAATGGGTTTTCGTATGCAGCAGGACTTTCCGTTGTGGACGTAGAAGCGCACTGGCAAGCTCTTAACTCAGAGTCTCCAACCTGTCTAGAGTCCGCCCTTGTACTAACACCTCTCCTCAACTGGGAGCTCCCTGCCGCATATGAGACTTAACGCTAAGGGCGATTAGACGTCTTGGGAGCATAGGGGACCTGGCGTGCACTTACGTTAGAGTATGCAACACGGCTATAGTGCGCCTTGTTCTCACGTCTTCCCACAACTGGGAACACACAGCCACATATGAATCTTCACCAAAGATCGAGTGTACGTCCTGGCAGCATCGGGAAGCTGGCTTGCACCGAGAGTATGCAACTTGCCTGTAGTGCACGCAGGTTCTAACTTCTTTCCACAACTGGGAACACAGCGCCATTTTTGAATCGTCCCTTATAAGATCGCGTTTCCCTTTTGGAAGCCTGAGCGTCTTTGTGTCCCTTTAACGCGGAGGATCCAGCAAGCTTCTAGTCTGGCCTTGTTCTAAATTCTTTCCTTAACTGGGAACACTCGGCCACATAGGAGACTTCACCCTAAGTGCAATGATATGTTTTGGAAGCATTTGGGGATGGACGTGCACTGAACTCAGTGTTCCAACTGGCTTATACTCTGCCCGTGTTCTAAGCTCTTTCCTGAACGGGCAACCCAGGGCCGCTTCGGCCTCTTCGCCTTCGGAGCCTTTCTTCATACGTTTTGGAAGCGTCAGGGCCATAGCCTGCATTTGACGCAGAGCTTCCAACTTGCTTATGTTTCGCCTTTGTTCTAAGTTCTTTCCCGAACTGTGAACACAATGCCACTTAGGAGACTTCACCGTAAGAGCGATGATAGGATTGGGAAGCCTATGGGACTTGGTGTGCACGTCCTTCAGATTATCCAACTTTGCCTTACAGTCCGCCCTTGTCCTAACTTCTTTCCTCAACTGGGAAAACACTGCCAGAAACGGGTTTGGGTGTGCAGCGGGACTTGAGAAGTTTGGGAAGCAGAAGCGCATGGGTGAGCACTTAACCCAGAGTGTCCAACCTGCCCAGAGACCGCCCTTGTTCTAACACTTGTCCTCCACTGGAAACATTGCGATTTAGGAGTGTTCGTCTTCAGGGCGTTTGCAGGTTTGGGAAGCATAAGGGGCTTCCCTTCAATTTAACTTAGAGTTTTGAAAATCCTTACGGTCTGCCCTTGTTGTAGGATCTCGCCTTACCTGGGACCTCACGGCCACTTATGAGACTTAACCCTCAGGGCGATTGTACGTTCTGGAAGCATTCGGCACTTGGCCTGCCCTTCCCTTAGAGTATACAACTTGCCTAGAGTGCGGCCTTGTTCTCACATCGTTAAACAACTGGGAACACACAGCCACATATGACTAGTCTCTGAAGATAAGAGTTTGCGTTTTGCAAGCCTAAGGGTCTTGGCGTGCAGCTCACGGGGAGTATGCGACTTGCCTAGAGGACGCCCAAGTTCTAACTTCTTTCCACAACCGGGAACACGGGGTCACTCTTGAATCTTCCCTTTAAGATCGCGTTTACGTTGTGGAGGCCTAAGCGCCTTTGTGTGCCCGTCACTCAGAGTATCCGACCAGCTTCTCCTCTGCCCTTGTTCTAAATGCTTTCCTTAAGTGGGAACACAGAGCCACTTAGGAGACTTCACCTGAAGTGCGATTGTACGTTTTGAAAACATAACGGACTGGACGTGCACTGAACTCAGAGTACCCAGCTGGCTTGTAGTCGGCCCTTGTTCTAAGTTCCTTCCTGAACTGGGAACCCAGGGCCGCTCAGGCCTCTTCGCCTTAAGAGCCTTTTTACGTTTTGGAAGCCTCAGGGCCTTAGCCTGCATTTTTACTTAGAGCTTCCAACTTGCTTATGTCCTCCTTTGTTCTAAGTTCTTTCCTGAACTGTGAACACACTGCCCCTTAGGAGACTTCCCCTGAAGAGCGATGATAGAGGTTTCGGAAGTCGAAGGGACTTGGTGTGCGTGTCCTTCTGAGAATCCAACTTGCCTACCGTCCGTCCTTGTTCTAACGTCTTTCCTCACCTGGTTTCGAAAACACTGCGAGAATGGGTTTTCGTATGCAGCAGGACTTTCCGTTGTGGACGTAGAAGCGCACTGGCAAGCTCTTAACTCAGAGTCTCCAACCTGTCTAGAGTCCGCCCTTGTACTAACACCTCTCCTCAACTGGGAGCTCCCTGCCGCATATGAGACTTAACGCTAAGGGCGATTAGACGTCTTGGGAGCATAGGGGACCTGGCGTGCACTTACGTTAGAGTATGCAACACGGCTATAGTGCGCCTTGTTCTCACGTCTTCCCACAACTGGGAACACACAGCCACATATGAATCTTCACCAAAGATCGAGTGTACGTCCTGGCAGCATCGGGAAGCTGGCTTGCACCGAGAGTATGCAACTTGCCTGTAGTGCACGCAGGTTCTAACTTCTTTCCACAACTGGGAACACAGCGCCATTTTTGAATCGTCCCTTATAAGATCGCGTTTCCCTTTTGGAAGCCTGAGCGTCTTTGTGTCCCTTTAACGCGGAGGATCCAGCAAGCTTCTAGTCTGGCCTTGTTCTAAATTCTTTCCTTAACTGGGAACACTCGGCCACATAGGAGACTTCACCCTAAGTGCAATGATATGTTTTGGAAGCATTTGGGGATGGACGTGCACTGAACTCAGTGTTCCAACTGGCTTATACTCTGCCCGTGTTCTAAGCTCTTTCCTGAACGGGCAACCCAGGGCCGCTTCGGCCTCTTCGCCTTCGGAGCCTTTCTTCATACGTTTTGGAAGCGTCAGGGCCATAGCCTGCATTTGACGCAGAGCTTCCAACTTGCTTATGTTTCGCCTTTGTTCTAAGTTCTTTCCCGAACTGTGAACACAATGCCACTTAGGAGACTTCACCGTAAGAGCGATGATAGGATTGGGAAGCCTATGGGACTTGGTGTGCACGTCCTTCAGATTATCCAACTTTGCCTTACAGTCCGCCCTTGTCCTAACTTCTTTCCTCAACTGGGAAAACACTGCCAGAAACGGGTTTGGGTGTGCAGCGGGACTTGAGAAGTTTGGGAAGCAGAAGCGCATGGGTGAGCACTTAACCCAGAGTGTCCAACCTGCCCAGAGACCGCCCTTGTTCTAACACTTGTCCTCCACTGGAAACATTGCGATTTAGGAGTGTTCGTCTTCAGGGCGTTTGCAGGTTTGGGAAGCATAAGGGGCTTCCCTTCAATTTAACTTAGAGTTTTGAAAATCCTTACGGTCTGCCCTTGTTGTAGGATCTCGCCTTACCTGGGACCTCACGGCCACTTATGAGACTTAACCCTCAGGGCGATTGTACGTTCTGGAAGCATTCGGCACTTGGCCTGCCCTTCCCTTAGAGTATACAACTTGCCTAGAGTGCGGCCTTGTTCTCACATCGTTAAACAACTGGGAACACACAGCCACATATGACTAGTCTCTGAAGATAAGAGTTTGCGTTTTGCAAGCCTAAGGGTCTTGGCGTGCAGCTCACGGGGAGTATGCGACTTGCCTAGAGGACGCCCAAGTTCTAACTTCTTTCCACAACCGGGAACACGGGGTCACTCTTGAATCTTCCCTTTAAGATCGCGTTTACGTTGTGGAGGCCTAAGCGCCTTTGTGTGCCCGTCACTCAGAGTATCCGACCAGCTTCTCCTCTGCCCTTGTTCTAAATGCTTTCCTTAAGTGGGAACACAGAGCCACTTAGGAGACTTCACCTGAAGTGCGATTGTACGTTTTGAAAACATAACGGACTGGACGTGCACTGAACTCAGAGTACCCAGCTGGCTTGTAGTCGGCCCTTGTTCTAAGTTCCTTCCTGAACTGGGAACCCAGGGCCGCTCAGGCCTCTTCGCCTTAAGAGCCTTTTTACGTTTTGGAAGCCTCAGGGCCTTAGCCTGCATTTTTACTTAGAGCTTCCAACTTGCTTATGTCCTCCTTTGTTCTAAGTTCTTTCCTGAACTGTGAACACACTGCCCCTTAGGAGACTTCCCCTGAAGAGCGATGATAGAGGTTTCGGAAGTCGAAGGGACTTGGTGTGCGTGTCCTTCTGAGAATCCAACTTGCCTACCGTCCGTCCTTGTTCTAACGTCTTTCCTCACCTGGTTTCGAAAACACTGCGAGAATGGGTTTTCGTATGCAGCAGGACTTTCCGTTGTGGACGTAGAAGCGCACTGGCAAGCTCTTAACTCAGAGTCTCCAACCTGTCTAGAGTCCGCCCTTGTACTAACACCTCTCCTCAACTGGGAGCTCCCTGCCGCATATGAGACTTAACGCTAAGGGCGATTAGACGTCTTGGGAGCATAGGGGACCTGGCGTGCACTTACGTTAGAGTATGCAACACGGCTATAGTGCGCCTTGTTCTCACGTCTTCCCACAACTGGGAACACACAGCCACATATGAATCTTCACCAAAGATCGAGTGTACGTCCTGGCAGCATCGGGAAGCTGGCTTGCACCGAGAGTATGCAACTTGCCTGTAGTGCACGCAGGTTCTAACTTCTTTCCACAACTGGGAACACAGCGCCATTTTTGAATCGTCCCTTATAAGATCGCGTTTCCCTTTTGGAAGCCTGAGCGTCTTTGTGTCCCTTTAACGCGGAGGATCCAGCAAGCTTCTAGTCTGGCCTTGTTCTAAATTCTTTCCTTAACTGGGAACACTCGGCCACATAGGAGACTTCACCCTAAGTGCAATGATATGTTTTGGAAGCATTTGGGGATGGACGTGCACTGAACTCAGTGTTCCAACTGGCTTATACTCTGCCCGTGTTCTAAGCTCTTTCCTGAACGGGCAACCCAGGGCCGCTTCGGCCTCTTCGCCTTCGGAGCCTTTCTTCATACGTTTTGGAAGCGTCAGGGCCATAGCCTGCATTTGACGCAGAGCTTCCAACTTGCTTATGTTTCGCCTTTGTTCTAAGTTCTTTCCCGAACTGTGAACACAATGCCACTTAGGAGACTTCACCGTAAGAGCGATGATAGGATTGGGAAGCCTATGGGACTTGGTGTGCACGTCCTTCAGATTATCCAACTTTGCCTTACAGTCCGCCCTTGTCCTAACTTCTTTCCTCAACTGGGAAAACACTGCCAGAAACGGGTTTGGGTGTGCAGCGGGACTTGAGAAGTTTGGGAAGCAGAAGCGCATGGGTGAGCACTTAACCCAGAGTGTCCAACCTGCCCAGAGACCGCCCTTGTTCTAACACTTGTCCTCCACTGGAAACATTGCGATTTAGGAGTGTTCGTCTTCAGGGCGTTTGCAGGTTTGGGAAGCATAAGGGGCTTCCCTTCAATTTAACTTAGAGTTTTGAAAATCCTTACGGTCTGCCCTTGTTGTAGGATCTCGCCTTACCTGGGACCTCACGGCCACTTATGAGACTTAACCCTCAGGGCGATTGTACGTTCTGGAAGCATTCGGCACTTGGCCTGCCCTTCCCTTAGAGTATACAACTTGCCTAGAGTGCGGCCTTGTTCTCACATCGTTAAACAACTGGGAACACACAGCCACATATGACTAGTCTCTGAAGATAAGAGTTTGCGTTTTGCAAGCCTAAGGGTCTTGGCGTGCAGCTCACGGGGAGTATGCGACTTGCCTAGAGGACGCCCAAGTTCTAACTTCTTTCCACAACCGGGAACACGGGGTCACTCTTGAATCTTCCCTTTAAGATCGCGTTTACGTTGTGGAGGCCTAAGCGCCTTTGTGTGCCCGTCACTCAGAGTATCCGACCAGCTTCTCCTCTGCCCTTGTTCTAAATGCTTTCCTTAAGTGGGAACACAGAGCCACTTAGGAGACTTCACCTGAAGTGCGATTGTACGTTTTGAAAACATAACGGACTGGACGTGCACTGAACTCAGAGTACCCAGCTGGCTTGTAGTCGGCCCTTGTTCTAAGTTCCTTCCTGAACTGGGAACCCAGGGCCGCTCAGGCCTCTTCGCCTTAAGAGCCTTTTTACGTTTTGGAAGCCTCAGGGCCTTAGCCTGCATTTTTACTTAGAGCTTCCAACTTGCTTATGTCCTCCTTTGTTCTAAGTTCTTTCCTGAACTGTGAACACACTGCCCCTTAGGAGACTTCCCCTGAAGAGCGATGATAGAGGTTTCGGAAGTCGAAGGGACTTGGTGTGCGTGTCCTTCTGAGAATCCAACTTGCCTACCGTCCGTCCTTGTTCTAACGTCTTTCCTCACCTGGTTTCGAAAACACTGCGAGAATGGGTTTTCGTATGCAGCAGGACTTTCCGTTGTGGACGTAGAAGCGCACTGGCAAGCTCTTAACTCAGAGTCTCCAACCTGTCTAGAGTCCGCCCTTGTACTAACACCTCTCCTCAACTGGGAGCTCCCTGCCGCATATGAGACTTAACGCTAAGGGCGATTAGACGTCTTGGGAGCATAGGGGACCTGGCGTGCACTTACGTTAGAGTATGCAACACGGCTATAGTGCGCCTTGTTCTCACGTCTTCCCACAACTGGGAACACACAGCCACATATGAATCTTCACCAAAGATCGAGTGTACGTCCTGGCAGCATCGGGAAGCTGGCTTGCACCGAGAGTATGCAACTTGCCTGTAGTGCACGCAGGTTCTAACTTCTTTCCACAACTGGGAACACAGCGCCATTTTTGAATCGTCCCTTATAAGATCGCGTTTCCCTTTTGGAAGCCTGAGCGTCTTTGTGTCCCTTTAACGCGGAGGATCCAGCAAGCTTCTAGTCTGGCCTTGTTCTAAATTCTTTCCTTAACTGGGAACACTCGGCCACATAGGAGACTTCACCCTAAGTGCAATGATATGTTTTGGAAGCATTTGGGGATGGACGTGCACTGAACTCAGTGTTCCAACTGGCTTATACTCTGCCCGTGTTCTAAGCTCTTTCCTGAACGGGCAACCCAGGGCCGCTTCGGCCTCTTCGCCTTCGGAGCCTTTCTTCATACGTTTTGGAAGCGTCAGGGCCATAGCCTGCATTTGACGCAGAGCTTCCAACTTGCTTATGTTTCGCCTTTGTTCTAAGTTCTTTCCCGAACTGTGAACACAATGCCACTTAGGAGACTTCACCGTAAGAGCGATGATAGGATTGGGAAGCCTATGGGACTTGGTGTGCACGTCCTTCAGATTATCCAACTTTGCCTTACAGTCCGCCCTTGTCCTAACTTCTTTCCTCAACTGGGAAAACACTGCCAGAAACGGGTTTGGGTGTGCAGCGGGACTTGAGAAGTTTGGGAAGCAGAAGCGCATGGGTGAGCACTTAAAACAGAGTGTCCAACCTGCCCAGAGACCGCCCTTGTTCTAACACTTGTCCTCCACTGGAAACATTGCGATTTAGGAGTGTTCGTCTTCAGGGCGTTTGCAGGTTTGGGAAGCATAAGGGGCTTCCCTTCAATTTAACTTAGAGTTTTGAAAATCCTTACGGTCTGCCCTTGTTGTAGGATCTCGCCTTACCTGGGACCTCACGGCCACTTATGAGACTTAACCCTCAGGGCGATTGTACGTTCTGGAAGCATTCGGCACTTGGCCTGCCCTTCCCTTAGAGTATACAACTTGCCTAGAGTGCGGCCTTGTTCTCACATCGTTAAACAACTGGGAACACACAGCCACATATGACTAGTCTCTGAAGATAAGAGTTTGCGTTTTGCAAGCCTAAGGGTCTTGGCGTGCAGCTCACGGGGAGTATGCGACTTGCCTAGAGGACGCCCAAGTTCTAACTTCTTTCCACAACCGGGAACACGGGGTCACTCTTGAATCTTCCCTTTAAGATCGCGTTTACGTTGTGGAGGCCTAAGCGCCTTTGTGTGCCCGTCACTCAGAGTATCCGACCAGCTTCTCCTCTGCCCTTGTTCTAAATGCTTTCCTTAAGTGGGAACACAGAGCCACTTAGGAGACTTCACCTGAAGTGCGATTGTACGTTTTGAAAACATAACGGACTGGACGTGCACTGAACTCAGAGTACCCAGCTGGCTTGTAGTCGGCCCTTGTTCTAAGTTCCTTCCTGAACTGGGAACCCAGGGCCGCTCAGGCCTCTTCGCCTTAAGAGCCTTTTTACGTTTTGGAAGCCTCAGGGCCTTAGCCTGCATTTTTACTTAGAGCTTCCAACTTGCTTATGTCCTCCTTTGTTCTAAGTTCTTTCCTGAACTGTGAACACACTGCCCCTTAGGAGACTTCCCCTGAAGAGCGATGATAGAGGTTTCGGAAGTCGAAGGGACTTGGTGTGCGTGTCCTTCTGAGAATCCAACTTGCCTACCGTCCGTCCTTGTTCTAACGTCTTTCCTCACCTGGTTTCGAAAACACTGCGAGAATGGGTTTTCGTATGCAGCAGGACTTTCCGTTGTGGACGTAGAAGCGCACTGGCAAGCTCTTAACTCAGAGTCTCCAACCTGTCTAGAGTCCGCCCTTGTACTAACACCTCTCCTCAACTGGGAGCTCCCTGCCGCATATGAGACTTAACGCTAAGGGCGATTAGACGTCTTGGGAGCATAGGGGACCTGGCGTGCACTTACGTTAGAGTATGCAACACGGCTATAGTGCGCCTTGTTCTCACGTCTTCCCACAACTGGGAACACACAGCCACATATGAATCTTCACCAAAGATCGAGTGTACGTCCTGGCAGCATCGGGAAGCTGGCTTGCACCGAGAGTATGCAACTTGCCTGTAGTGCACGCAGGTTCTAACTTCTTTCCACAACTGGGAACACAGCGCCATTTTTGAATCGTCCCTTATAAGATCGCGTTTCCCTTTTGGAAGCCTGAGCGTCTTTGTGTCCCTTTAACGCGGAGGATCCAGCAAGCTTCTAGTCTGGCCTTGTTCTAAATTCTTTCCTTAACTGGGAACACTCGGCCACATAGGAGACTTCACCCTAAGTGCAATGATATGTTTTGGAAGCATTTGGGGATGGACGTGCACTGAACTCAGTGTTCCAACTGGCTTATACTCTGCCCGTGTTCTAAGCTCTTTCCTGAACGGGCAACCCAGGGCCGCTTCGGCCTCTTCGCCTTCGGAGCCTTTCTTCATACGTTTTGGAAGCGTCAGGGCCATAGCCTGCATTTGACGCAGAGCTTCCAACTTGCTTATGTTTCGCCTTTGTTCTAAGTTCTTTCCCGAACTGTGAACACAATGCCACTTAGGAGACTTCACCGTAAGAGCGATGATAGGATTGGGAAGCCTATGGGACTTGGTGTGCACGTCCTTCAGATTATCCAACTTTGCCTTACAGTCCGCCCTTGTCCTAACTTCTTTCCTCAACTGGGAAAACACTGCCAGAAACGGGTTTGGGTGTGCAGCGGGACTTGAGAAGTTTGGGAAGCAGAAGCGCATGGGTGAGCACTTAACCCAGAGTGTCCAACCTGCCCAGAGACCGCCCTTGTTCTAACACTTGTCCTCCACTGGAAACATTGCGATTTAGGAGTGTTCGTCTTCAGGGCGTTTGCAGGTTTGGGAAGCATAAGGGGCTTCCCTTCAATTTAACTTAGAGTTTTGAAAATCCTTACGGTCTGCCCTTGTTGTAGGATCTCGCCTTACCTGGGACCTCACGGCCACTTATGAGACTTAACCCTCAGGGCGATTGTACGTTCTGGAAGCATTCGGCACTTGGCCTGCCCTTCCCTTAGAGTATACAACTTGCCTAGAGTGCGGCCTTGTTCTCACATCGTTAAACAACTGGGAACACACAGCCACATATGACTAGTCTCTGAAGATAAGAGTTTGCGTTTTGCAAGCCTAAGGGTCTTGGCGTGCAGCTCACGGGGAGTATGCGACTTGCCTAGAGGACGCCCAAGTTCTAACTTCTTTCCACAACCGGGAACACGGGGTCACTCTTGAATCTTCCCTTTAAGATCGCGTTTACGTTGTGGAGGCCTAAGCGCCTTTGTGTGCCCGTCACTCAGAGTATCCGACCAGCTTCTCCTCTGCCCTTGTTCTAAATGCTTTCCTTAAGTGGGAACACAGAGCCACTTAGGAGACTTCACCTGAAGTGCGATTGTACGTTTTGAAAACATAACGGACTGGACGTGCACTGAGCTCAGAGTACCCAGCTGGCTTGTAGTCGGCCCTTGTTCTAAGTTCCTTCCTGAACTGGGAACCCAGGGCCGCTCAGGCCTCTTCGCCTTAAGAGCCTTTTTACGTTTTGGAAGCCTCAGGGCCTTAGCCTGCATTTTTACTTAGAGCTTCCAACTTGCTTATGTCCTCCTTTGTTCTAAGTTCTTTCCTGAACTGTGAACACACTGCCCCTTAGGAGACTTCCCCTGAAGAGCGATGATAGAGGTTTCGGAAGTCGAAGGGACTTGGTGTGCGTGTCCTTCTGAGAATCCAACTTGCCTACCGTCCGTCCTTGTTCTAACGTCTTTCCTCACCTGGTTTCGAAAACACTGCGAGAATGGGTTTTCGTATGCAGCAGGACTTTCCGTTGTGGACGTAGAAGCGCACTGGCAAGCTCTTAACTCAGAGTCTCCAACCTGTCTAGAGTCCGCCCTTGTACTAACACCTCTCCTCAACTGGGAGCTCCCTGCCGCATATGAGACTTAACGCTAAGGGCGATTAGACGTCTTGGGAGCATAGGGGACCTGGCGTGCACTTACGTTAGAGTATGCAACACGGCTATAGTGCGCCTTGTTCTCACGTCTTCCCACAACTGGGAACACACAGCCACATATGAATCTTCACCAAAGATCGAGTGTACGTCCTGGCAGCATCGGGAAGCTGGCTTGCACCGAGAGTATGCAACTTGCCTGTAGTGCACGCAGGTTCTAACTTCTTTCCACAACTGGGAACACAGCGCCATTTTTGAATCGTCCCTTATAAGATCGCGTTTCCCTTTTGGAAGCCTGAGCGTCTTTGTGTCCCTTTAACGCGGAGGATCCAGCAAGCTTCTAGTCTGGCCTTGTTCTAAATTCTTTCCTTAACTGGGAACACTCGGCCACATAGGAGACTTCACCCTAAGTGCAATGATATGTTTTGGAAGCATTTGGGGATGGACGTGCACTGAACTCAGTGTTCCAACTGGCTTATACTCTGCCCGTGTTCTAAGCTCTTTCCTGAACGGGCAACCCAGGGCCGCTTCGGCCTCTTCGCCTTCGGAGCCTTTCTTCATACGTTTTGGAAGCGTCAGGGCCATAGCCTGCATTTGACGCAGAGCTTCCAACTTGCTTATGTTTCGCCTTTGTTCTAAGTTCTTTCCCGAACTGTGAACACAATGCCACTTAGGAGACTTCACCGTAAGAGCGATGATAGGATTGGGAAGCCTATGGGACTTGGTGTGCACGTCCTTCAGATTATCCAACTTTGCCTTACAGTCCGCCCTTGTCCTAACTTCTTTCCTCAACTGGGAAAACACTGCCAGAAACGGGTTTGGGTGTGCAGCGGGACTTGAGAAGTTTGGGAAGCAGAAGCGCATGGGTGAGCACTTAACCCAGAGTGTCCAACCTGCCCAGAGACCGCCCTTGTTCTAACACTTGTCCTCCACTGGAAACATTGCGATTTAGGAGTGTTCGTCTTCAGGGCGTTTGCAGGTTTGGGAAGCATAAGGGGCTTCCCTTCAATTTAACTTAGAGTTTTGAAAATCCTTACGGTCTGCCCTTGTTGTAGGATCTCGCCTTACCTGGGACCTCACGGCCACTTATGAGACTTAACCCTCAGGGCGATTGTACGTTCTGGAAGCATTCGGCACTTGGCCTGCCCTTCCCTTAGAGTATACAACTTGCCTAGAGTGCGGCCTTGTTCTCACATCGTTAAACAACTGGGAACACACAGCCACATATGACTAGTCTCTGAAGATAAGAGTTTGCGTTTTGCAAGCCTAAGGGTCTTGGCGTGCAGCTCACGGGGAGTATGCGACTTGCCTAGAGGACGCCCAAGTTCTAACTTCTTTCCACAACCGGGAACACGGGGTCACTCTTGAATCTTCCCTTTAAGATCGCGTTTACGTTGTGGAGGCCTAAGCGCCTTTGTGTGCCCGTCACTCAGAGTATCCGACCAGCTTCTCCTCTGCCCTTGTTCTAAATGCTTTCCTTAAGTGGGAACACAGAGCCACTTAGGAGACTTCACCTGAAGTGCGATTGTACGTTTTGAAAACATAACGGACTGGACGTGCACTGAGCTCAGAGTACCCAGCTGGCTTGTAGTCGGCCCTTGTTCTAAGTTCCTTCCTGAACTGGGAACCCAGGGCCGCTCAGGCCTCTTCGCCTTAAGAGCCTTTTTACGTTTTGGAAGCCTCAGGGCCTTAGCCTGCATTTTTACTTAGAGCTTCCAACTTGCTTATGTCCTCCTTTGTTCTAAGTTCTTTCCTGAACTGTGAACACACTGCCCCTTAGGAGACTTCCCCTGAAGAGCGATGATAGAGGTTTCGGAAGTCGAAGGGACTTGGTGTGCGTGTCCTTCTGAGAATCCAACTTGCCTACCGTCCGTCCTTGTTCTAACGTCTTTCCTCACCTGGTTTCGAAAACACTGCGAGAATGGGTTTTCGTATGCAGCAGGACTTTCCGTTGTGGACGTAGAAGCGCACTGGCAAGCTCTTAACTCAGAGTCTCCAACCTGTCTAGAGTCCGCCCTTGTACTAACACCTCTCCTCAACTGGGAGCTCCCTGCCGCATATGAGACTTAACGCTAAGGGCGATTAGACGTCTTGGGAGCATAGGGGACCTGGCGTGCACTTACGTTAGAGTATGCAACACGGCTATAGTGCGCCTTGTTCTCACGTCTTCCCACAACTGGGAACACACAGCCACATATGAATCTTCACCAAAGATCGAGTGTACGTCCTGGCAGCATCGGGAAGCTGGCTTGCACCGAGAGTATGCAACTTGCCTGTAGTGCACGCAGGTTCTAACTTCTTTCCACAACTGGGAACACAGCGCCATTTTTGAATCGTCCCTTATAAGATCGCGTTTCCCTTTTGGAAGCCTGAGCGTCTTTGTGTCCCTTTAACGCGGAGGATCCAGCAAGCTTCTAGTCTGGCCTTGTTCTAAATTCTTTCCTTAACTGGGAACACTCGGCCACATAGGAGACTTCACCCTAAGTGCAATGATATGTTTTGGAAGCATTTGGGGATGGACGTGCACTGAACTCAGTGTTCCAACTGGCTTATACTCTGCCCGTGTTCTAAGCTCTTTCCTGAATGGGCAACCCAGGGCCGCTTCGGCCTCTTCGCCTTCGGAGCCTTTCTTCATACGTTTTGGAAGCGTCAGGGCCATAGCCTGCATTTGACGCAGAGCTTCCAACTTGCTTATGTTTCGCCTTTGTTCTAAGTTCTTTCCCGAACTGTGAACACAATGCCACTTAGGAGACTTCACCGTAAGAGCGATGATAGGATTGGGAAGCCTATGGGACTTGGTGTGCACGTCCTTCAGATTATCCAACTTTGCCTTACAGTCCGCCCTTGTCCTAACTTCTTTCCTCAACTGGGAAAACACTGCCAGAAACGGGTTTGGGTGTGCAGCGGGACTTGAGAAGTTTGGGAAGCAGAAGCGCATGGGTGAGCACTTAACCCAGAGTGTCCAACCTGCCCAGAGACCGCCCTTGTTCTAACACTTGTCCTCCACTGGAAACATTGCGATTTAGGAGTGTTCGTCTTCAGGGCGTTTGCAGGTTTGGGAAGCATAAGGGGCTTCCCTTCAATTTAACTTAGAGTTTTGAAAATCCTTACGGTCTGCCCTTGTTGTAGGATCTCGCCTTACCTGGGACCTCACGGCCACTTATGAGACTTAACCCTCAGGGCGATTGTACGTTCTGGAAGCATTCGGCACTTGGCCTGCCCTTCCCTTAGAGTATACAACTTGCCTAGAGTGCGGCCTTGTTCTCACATCGTTAAACAACTGGGAACACACAGCCACATATGACTAGTCTCTGAAGATAAGAGTTTGCGTTTTGCAAGCCTAAGGGTCTTGGCGTGCAGCTCACGGGGAGTATGCGACTTGCCTAGAGGACGCCCAAGTTCTAACTTCTTTCCACAACCGGGAACACGGGGTCACTCTTGAATCTTCCCTTTAAGATCGCGTTTACGTTGTGGAGGCCTAAGCGCCTTTGTGTGCCCGTCACTCAGAGTATCCGACCAGCTTCTCCTCTGCCCTTGTTCTAAATGCTTTCCTTAAGTGGGAACACAGAGCCACTTAGGAGACTTCACCTGAAGTGCGATTGTACGTTTTGAAAACATAACGGACTGGACGTGCACTGAGCTCAGAGTACCCAGCTGGCTTGTAGTCGGCCCTTGTTCTAAGTTCCTTCCTGAACTGGGAACCCAGGGCCGCTCAGGCCTCTTCGCCTTAAGAGCCTTTTTACGTTTTGGAAGCCTCAGGGCCTTAGCCTGCATTTTTACTTAGAGCTTCCAACTTGCTTATGTCCTCCTTTGTTCTAAGTTCTTTCCTGAACTGTGAACACACTGCCCCTTAGGAGACTTCCCCTGAAGAGCGATGATAGAGGTTTCGGAAGTCGAAGGGACTTGGTGTGCGTGTCCTTCTGAGAATCCAACTTGCCTACCGTCCGTCCTTGTTCTAACGTCTTTCCTCACCTGGTTTCGAAAACACTGCGAGAATGGGTTTTCGTATGCAGCAGGACTTTCCGTTGTGGACGTAGAAGCGCACTGGCAAGCTCTTAACTCAGAGTCTCCAACCTGTCTAGAGTCCGCCCTTGTACTAACACCTCTCCTCAACTGGGAGCTCCCTGCCGCATATGAGACTTAACGCTAAGGGCGATTAGACGTCTTGGGAGCATAGGGGACCTGGCGTGCACTTACGTTAGAGTATGCAACACGGCTATAGTGCGCCTTGTTCTCACGTCTTCCCACAACTGGGAACACACAGCCACATATGAATCTTCACCAAAGATCGAGTGTACGTCCTGGCAGCATCGGGAAGCTGGCTTGCACCGAGAGTATGCAACTTGCCTGTAGTGCACGCAGGTTCTAACTTCTTTCCACAACTGGGAACACAGCGCCATTTTTGAATCGTCCCTTATAAGATCGCGTTTCCCTTTTGGAAGCCTGAGCGTCTTTGTGTCCCTTTAACGCGGAGGATCCAGCAAGCTTCTAGTCTGGCCTTGTTCTAAATTCTTTCCTTAACTGGGAACACTCGGCCACATAGGAGACTTCACCCTAAGTGCAATGATATGTTTTGGAAGCATTTGGGGATGGACGTGCACTGAACTCAGTGTTCCAACTGGCTTATACTCTGCCCGTGTTCTAAGCTCTTTCCTGAACGGGCAACCCAGGGCCGCTTCGGCCTCTTCGCCTTCGGAGCCTTTCTTCATACGTTTTGGAAGCGTCAGGGCCATAGCCTGCATTTGACGCAGAGCTTCCAACTTGCTTATGTTTCGCCTTTGTTCTAAGTTCTTTCCCGAACTGTGAACACAATGCCACTTAGGAGACTTCACCGTAAGAGCGATGATAGGATTGGGAAGCCTATGGGACTTGGTGTGCACGTCCTTCAGATTATCCAACTTTGCCTTACAGTCCGCCCTTGTCCTAACTTCTTTCCTCAACTGGGAAAACACTGCCAGAAACGGGTTTGGGTGTGCAGCGGGACTTGAGAAGTTTGGGAAGCAGAAGCGCATGGGTGAGCACTTAACCCAGAGTGTCCAACCTGCCCAGAGACCGCCCTTGTTCTAACACTTGTCCTCCACTGGAAACATTGCGATTTAGGAGTGTTCGTCTTCAGGGCGTTTGCAGGTTTGGGAAGCATAAGGGGCTTCCCTTCAATTTAACTTAGAGTTTTGAAAATCCTTACGGTCTGCCCTTGTTGTAGGATCTCGCCTTACCTGGGACCTCACGGCCACTTATGAGACTTAACCCTCAGGGCGATTGTACGTTCTGGAAGCATTCGGCACTTGGCCTGCCCTTCCCTTAGAGTATACAACTTGCCTAGAGTGCGGCCTTGTTCTCACATCGTTAAACAACTGGGAACACACAGCCACATATGACTAGTCTCTGAAGATAAGAGTTTGCGTTTTGCAAGCCTAAGGGTCTTGGCGTGCAGCTCACGGGGAGTATGCGACTTGCCTAGAGGACGCCCAAGTTCTAACTTCTTTCCACAACCGGGAACACGGGGTCACTCTTGAATCTTCCCTTTAAGATCGCGTTTACGTTGTGGAGGCCTAAGCGCCTTTGTGTGCCCGTCACTCAGAGTATCCGACCAGCTTCTCCTCTGCCCTTGTTCTAAATGCTTTCCTTAAGTGGGAACACAGAGCCACTTAGGAGACTTCACCTGAAGTGCGATTGTACGTTTTGAAAACATAACGGACTGGACGTGCACTGAGCTCAGAGTACCCAGCTGGCTTGTAGTCGGCCCTTGTTCTAAGTTCCTTCCTGAACTGGGAACCCAGGGCCGCTCAGGCCTCTTCGCCTTAAGAGCCTTTTTACGTTTTGGAAGCCTCAGGGCCTTAGCCTGCATTTTTACTTAGAGCTTCCAACTTGCTTATGTCCTCCTTTGTTCTAAGTTCTTTCCTGAACTGTGAACACACTGCCCCTTAGGAGACTTCCCCTGAAGAGCGATGATAGAGGTTTCGGAAGTCGAAGGGACTTGGTGTGCGTGTCCTTCTGAGAATCCAACTTGCCTACCGTCCGTCCTTGTTCTAACGTCTTTCCTCACCTGGTTTCGAAAACACTGCGAGAATGGGTTTTCGTATGCAGCAGGACTTTCCGTTGTGGACGTAGAAGCGCACTGGCAAGCTCTTAACTCAGAGTCTCCAACCTGTCTAGAGTCCGCCCTTGTACTAACACCTCTCCTCAACTGGGAGCTCCCTGCCGCATATGAGACTTAACGCTAAGGGCGATTAGACGTCTTGGGAGCATAGGGGACCTGGCGTGCACTTACGTTAGAGTATGCAACACGGCTATAGTGCGCCTTGTTCTCACGTCTTCCCACAACTGGGAACACACAGCCACATATGAATCTTCACCAAAGATCGAGTGTACGTCCTGGCAGCATCGGGAAGCTGGCTTGCACCGAGAGTATGCAACTTGCCTGTAGTGCACGCAGGTTCTAACTTCTTTCCACAACTGGGAACACAGCGCCATTTTTGAATCGTCCCTTATAAGATCGCGTTTCCCTTTTGGAAGCCTGAGCGTCTTTGTGTCCCTTTAACGCGGAGGATCCAGCAAGCTTCTAGTCTGGCCTTGTTCTAAATTCTTTCCTTAACTGGGAACACTCGGCCACATAGGAGACTTCACCCTAAGTGCAATGATATGTTTTGGAAGCATTTGGGGATGGACGTGCACTGAACTCAGTGTTCCAACTGGCTTATACTCTGCCCGTGTTCTAAGCTCTTTCCTGAACGGGCAACCCAGGGCCGCTTCGGCCTCTTCGCCTTCGGAGCCTTTCTTCATACGTTTTGGAAGCGTCAGGGCCATAGCCTGCATTTGACGCAGAGCTTCCAACTTGCTTATGTTTCGCCTTTGTTCTAAGTTCTTTCCCGAACTGTGAACACAATGCCACTTAGGAGACTTCACCGTAAGAGCGATGATAGGATTGGGAAGCCTATGGGACTTGGTGTGCACGTCCTTCAGATTATCCAACTTTGCCTTACAGTCCGCCCTTGTCCTAACTTCTTTCCTCAACTGGGAAAACACTGCCAGAAACGGGTTTGGGTGTGCAGCGGGACTTGAGAAGTTTGGGAAGCAGAAGCGCATGGGTGAGCACTTAACCCAGAGTGTCCAACCTGCCCAGAGACCGCCCTTGTTCTAACACTTGTCCTCCACTGGAAACATTGCGATTTAGGAGTGTTCGTCTTCAGGGCGTTTGCAGGTTTGGGAAGCATAAGGGGCTTCCCTTCAATTTAACTTAGAGTTTTGAAAATCCTTACGGTCTGCCCTTGTTGTAGGATCTCGCCTTACCTGGGACCTCACGGCCACTTATGAGACTTAACCCTCAGGGCGATTGTACGTTCTGGAAGCATTCGGCACTTGGCCTGCCCTTCCCTTAGAGTATACAACTTGCCTAGAGTGCGGCCTTGTTCTCACATCGTTAAACAACTGGGAACACACAGCCACATATGACTAGTCTCTGAAGATAAGAGTTTGCGTTTTGCAAGCCTAAGGGTCTTGGCGTGCAGCTCACGGGGAGTATGCGACTTGCCTAGAGGACGCCCAAGTTCTAACTTCTTTCCACAACCGGGAACACGGGGTCACTCTTGAATCTTCCCTTTAAGATCGCGTTTACGTTGTGGAGGCCTAAGCGCCTTTGTGTGCCCGTCACTCAGAGTATCCGACCAGCTTCTCCTCTGCCCTTGTTCTAAATGCTTTCCTTAAGTGGGAACACAGAGCCACTTAGGAGACTTCACCTGAAGTGCGATTGTACGTTTTGAAAACATAACGGACTGGACGTGCACTGAACTCAGAGTACCCAGCTGGCTTGTAGTCGGCCCTTGTTCTAAGTTCCTTCCTGAACTGGGAACCCAGGGCCGCTCAGGCCTCTTCGCCTTAAGAGCCTTTTTACGTTTTGGAAGCCTCAGGGCCTTAGCCTGCATTTTTACTTAGAGCTTCCAACTTGCTTATGTCCTCCTTTGTTCTAAGTTCTTTCCTGAACTGTGAACACACTGCCCCTTAGGAGACTTCCCCTGAAGAGCGATGATAGAGGTTTCGGAAGTCGAAGGGACTTGGTGTGCGTGTCCTTCTGAGAATCCAACTTGCCTACCGTCCGTCCTTGTTCTAACGTCTTTCCTCACCTGGTTTCGAAAACACTGCGAGAATGGGTTTTCGTATGCAGCAGGACTTTCCGTTGTGGACGTAGAAGCGCACTGGCAAGCTCTTAACTCAGAGTCTCCAACCTGTCTAGAGTCCGCCCTTGTACTAACACCTCTCCTCAACTGGGAGCTCCCTGCCGCATATGAGACTTAACGCTAAGGGCGATTAGACGTCTTGGGAGCATAGGGGACCTGGCGTGCACTTACGTTAGAGTATGCAACACGGCTATAGTGCGCCTTGTTCTCACGTCTTCCCACAACTGGGAACACACAGCCACATATGAATCTTCACCAAAGATCGAGTGTACGTCCTGGCAGCATCGGGAAGCTGGCTTGCACCGAGAGTATGCAACTTGCCTGTAGTGCACGCAGGTTCTAACTTCTTTCCACAACTGGGAACACAGCGCCATTTTTGAATCGTCCCTTATAAGATCGCGTTTCCCTTTTGGAAGCCTGAGCGTCTTTGTGTCCCTTTAACGCGGAGGATCCAGCAAGCTTCTAGTCTGGCCTTGTTCTAAATTCTTTCCTTAACTGGGAACACTCGGCCACATAGGAGACTTCACCCTAAGTGCAATGATATGTTTTGGAAGCATTTGGGGATGGACGTGCACTGAACTCAGTGTTCCAACTGGCTTATACTCTGCCCGTGTTCTAAGCTCTTTCCTGAACGGGCAACCCAGGGCCGCTTCGGCCTCTTCGCCTTCGGAGCCTTTCTTCATACGTTTTGGAAGCGTCAGGGCCATAGCCTGCATTTGACGCAGAGCTTCCAACTTGCTTATGTTTCGCCTTTGTTCTAAGTTCTTTCCCGAACTGTGAACACAATGCCACTTAGGAGACTTCACCGTAAGAGCGATGATAGGATTGGGAAGCCTATGGGACTTGGTGTGCACGTCCTTCAGATTATCCAACTTTGCCTTACAGTCCGCCCTTGTCCTAACTTCTTTCCTCAACTGGGAAAACACTGCCAGAAACGGGTTTGGGTGTGCAGCGGGACTTGAGAAGTTTGGGAAGCAGAAGCGCATGGGTGAGCACTTAACCCAGAGTGTCCAACCTGCCCAGAGACCGCCCTTGTTCTAACACTTGTCCTCCACTGGAAACATTGCGATTTAGGAGTGTTCGTCTTCAGGGCGTTTGCAGGTTTGGGAAGCATAAGGGGCTTCCCTTCAATTTAACTTAGAGTTTTGAAAATCCTTACGGTCTGCCCTTGTTGTAGGATCTCGCCTTACCTGGGACCTCACGGCCACTTATGAGACTTAACCCTCAGGGCGATTGTACGTTCTGGAAGCATTCGGCACTTGGCCTGCCCTTCCCTTAGAGTATACAACTTGCCTAGAGTGCGGCCTTGTTCTCACATCGTTAAACAACTGGGAACACACAGCCACATATGACTAGTCTCTGAAGATAAGAGTTTGCGTTTTGCAAGCCTAAGGGTCTTGGCGTGCAGCTCACGGGGAGTATGCGACTTGCCTAGAGGACGCCCAAGTTCTAACTTCTTTCCACAACCGGGAACACGGGGTCACTCTTGAATCTTCCCTTTAAGATCGCGTTTACGTTGTGGAGGCCTAAGCGCCTTTGTGTGCCCGTCACTCAGAGTATCCGACCAGCTTCTCCTCTGCCCTTGTTCTAAATGCTTTCCTTAAGTGGGAACACAGAGCCACTTAGGAGACTTCACCTGAAGTGCGATTGTACGTTTTGAAAACATAACGGACTGGACGTGCACTGAGCTCAGAGTACCCAGCTGGCTTGTAGTCGGCCCTTGTTCTAAGTTCCTTCCTGAACTGGGAACCCAGGGCCGCTCAGGCCTCTTCGCCTTAAGAGCCTTTTTACGTTTTGGAAGCCTCAGGGCCTTAGCCTGCATTTTTACTTAGAGCTTCCAACTTGCTTATGTCCTCCTTTGTTCTAAGTTCTTTCCTGAACTGTGAACACACTGCCCCTTAGGAGACTTCCCCTGAAGAGCGATGATAGAGGTTTCGGAAGTCGAAGGGACTTGGTGTGCGTGTCCTTCTGAGAATCCAACTTGCCTACCGTCCGTCCTTGTTCTAACGTCTTTCCTCACCTGGTTTCGAAAACACTGCGAGAATGGGTTTTCGTATGCAGCAGGACTTTCCGTTGTGGACGTAGAAGCGCACTGGCAAGCTCTTAACTCAGAGTCTCCAACCTGTCTAGAGTCCGCCCTTGTACTAACACCTCTCCTCAACTGGGAGCTCCCTGCCGCATATGAGACTTAACGCTAAGGGCGATTAGACGTCTTGGGAGCATAGGGGACCTGGCGTGCACTTACGTTAGAGTATGCAACACGGCTATAGTGCGCCTTGTTCTCACGTCTTCCCACAACTGGGAACACACAGCCACATATGAATCTTCACCAAAGATCGAGTGTACGTCCTGGCAGCATCGGGAAGCTGGCTTGCACCGAGAGTATGCAACTTGCCTGTAGTGCACGCAGGTTCTAACTTCTTTCCACAACTGGGAACACAGCGCCATTTTTGAATCGTCCCTTATAAGATCGCGTTTCCCTTTTGGAAGCCTGAGCGTCTTTGTGTCCCTTTAACGCGGAGGATCCAGCAAGCTTCTAGTCTGGCCTTGTTCTAAATTCTTTCCTTAACTGGGAACACTCGGCCACATAGGAGACTTCACCCTAAGTGCAATGATATGTTTTGGAAGCATTTGGGGATGGACGTGCACTGAACTCAGTGTTCCAACTGGCTTATACTCTGCCCGTGTTCTAAGCTCTTTCCTGAACGGGCAACCCAGGGCCGCTTCGGCCTCTTCGCCTTCGGAGCCTTTCTTCATACGTTTTGGAAGCGTCAGGGCCATAGCCTGCATTTGACGCAGAGCTTCCAACTTGCTTATGTTTCGCCTTTGTTCTAAGTTCTTTCCCGAACTGTGAACACAATGCCACTTAGGAGACTTCACCGTAAGAGCGATGATAGGATTGGGAAGCCTATGGGACTTGGTGTGCACGTCCTTCAGATTATCCAACTTTGCCTTACAGTCCGCCCTTGTCCTAACTTCTTTCCTCAACTGGGAAAACACTGCCAGAAACGGGTTTGGGTGTGCAGCGGGACTTGAGAAGTTTGGGAAGCAGAAGCGCATGGGTGAGCACTTAACCCAGAGTGTCCAACCTGCCCAGAGACCGCCCTTGTTCTAACACTTGTCCTCCACTGGAAACATTGCGATTTAGGAGTGTTCGTCTTCAGGGCGTTTGCAGGTTTGGGAAGCATAAGGGGCTTCCCTTCAATTTAACTTAGAGTTTTGAAAATCCTTACGGTCTGCCCTTGTTGTAGGATCTCGCCTTACCTGGGACCTCACGGCCACTTATGAGACTTAACCCTCAGGGCGATTGTACGTTCTGGAAGCATTCGGCACTTGGCCTGCCCTTCCCTTAGAGTATACAACTTGCCTAGAGTGCGGCCTTGTTCTCACATCGTTAAACAACTGGGAACACACAGCCACATATGACTAGTCTCTGAAGATAAGAGTTTGCGTTTTGCAAGCCTAAGGGTCTTGGCGTGCAGCTCACGGGGAGTATGCGACTTGCCTAGAGGACGCCCAAGTTCTAACTTCTTTCCACAACCGGGAACACGGGGTCACTCTTGAATCTTCCCTTTAAGATCGCGTTTACGTTGTGGAGGCCTAAGCGCCTTTGTGTGCCCGTCACTCAGAGTATCCGACCAGCTTCTCCTCTGCCCTTGTTCTAAATGCTTTCCTTAAGTGGGAACACAGAGCCACTTAGGAGACTTCACCTGAAGTGCGATTGTACGTTTTGAAAACATAACGGACTGGACGTGCACTGAACTCAGAGTACCCAGCTGGCTTGTAGTCGGCCCTTGTTCTAAGTTCCTTCCTGAACTGGGAACCCAGGGCCGCTCAGGCCTCTTCGCCTTAAGAGCCTTTTTACGTTTTGGAAGCCTCAGGGCCTTAGCCTGCATTTTTACTTAGAGCTTCCAACTTGCTTATGTCCTCCTTTGTTCTAAGTTCTTTCCTGAACTGTGAACACACTGCCCCTTAGGAGACTTCCCCTGAAGAGCGATGATAGAGGTTTCGGAAGTCGAAGGGACTTGGTGTGCGTGTCCTTCTGAGAATCCAACTTGCCTACCGTCCGTCCTTGTTCTAACGTCTTTCCTCACCTGGTTTCGAAAACACTGCGAGAATGGGTTTTCGTATGCAGCAGGACTTTCCGTTGTGGACGTAGAAGCGCACTGGCAAGCTCTTAACTCAGAGTCTCCAACCTGTCTAGAGTCCGCCCTTGTACTAACACCTCTCCTCAACTGGGAGCTCCCTGCCGCATATGAGACTTAACGCTAAGGGCGATTAGACGTCTTGGGAGCATAGGGGACCTGGCGTGCACTTACGTTAGAGTATGCAACACGGCTATAGTGCGCCTTGTTCTCACGTCTTCCCACAACTGGGAACACACAGCCACATATGAATCTTCACCAAAGATCGAGTGTACGTCCTGGCAGCATCGGGAAGCTGGCTTGCACCGAGAGTATGCAACTTGCCTGTAGTGCACGCAGGTTCTAACTTCTTTCCACAACTGGGAACACAGCGCCATTTTTGAATCGTCCCTTATAAGATCGCGTTTCCCTTTTGGAAGCCTGAGCGTCTTTGTGTCCCTTTAACGCGGAGGATCCAGCAAGCTTCTAGTCTGGCCTTGTTCTAAATTCTTTCCTTAACTGGGAACACTCGGCCACATAGGAGACTTCACCCTAAGTGCAATGATATGTTTTGGAAGCATTTGGGGATGGACGTGCACTGAACTCAGTGTTCCAACTGGCTTATACTCTGCCCGTGTTCTAAGCTCTTTCCTGAACGGGCAACCCAGGGCCGCTTCGGCCTCTTCGCCTTCGGAGCCTTTCTTCATACGTTTTGGAAGCGTCAGGGCCATAGCCTGCATTTGACGCAGAGCTTCCAACTTGCTTATGTTTCGCCTTTGTTCTAAGTTCTTTCCCGAACTGTGAACACAATGCCACTTAGGAGACTTCACCGTAAGAGCGATGATAGGATTGGGAAGCCTATGGGACTTGGTGTGCACGTCCTTCAGATTATCCAACTTTGCCTTACAGTCCGCCCTTGTCCTAACTTCTTTCCTCAACTGGGAAAACACTGCCAGAAACGGGTTTGGGTGTGCAGCGGGACTTGAGAAGTTTGGGAAGCAGAAGCGCATGGGTGAGCACTTAACCCAGAGTGTCCAACCTGCCCAGAGACCGCCCTTGTTCTAACACTTGTCCTCCACTGGAAACATTGCGATTTAGGAGTGTTCGTCTTCAGGGCGTTTGCAGGTTTGGGAAGCATAAGGGGCTTCCCTTCAATTTAACTTAGAGTTTTGAAAATCCTTACGGTCTGCCCTTGTTGTAGGATCTCGCCTTACCTGGGACCTCACGGCCACTTATGAGACTTAACCCTCAGGGCGATTGTACGTTCTGGAAGCATTCGGCACTTGGCCTGCCCTTCCCTTAGAGTATACAACTTGCCTAGAGTGCGGCCTTGTTCTCACATCGTTAAACAACTGGGAACACACAGCCACATATGACTAGTCTCTGAAGATAAGAGTTTGCGTTTTGCAAGCCTAAGGGTCTTGGCGTGCAGCTCACGGGGAGTATGCGACTTGCCTAGAGGACGCCCAAGTTCTAACTTCTTTCCACAACCGGGAACACGGGGTCACTCTTGAATCTTCCCTTTAAGATCGCGTTTACGTTGTGGAGGCCTAAGCGCCTTTGTGTGCCCGTCACTCAGAGTATCCGACCAGCTTCTCCTCTGCCCTTGTTCTAAATGCTTTCCTTAAGTGGGAACACAGAGCCACTTAGGAGACTTCACCTGAAGTGCGATTGTACGTTTTGAAAACATAACGGACTGGACGTGCACTGAACTCAGAGTACCCAGCTGGCTTGTAGTCGGCCCTTGTTCTAAGTTCCTTCCTGAACTGGGAACCCAGGGCCGCTCAGGCCTCTTCGCCTTAAGAGCCTTTTTACGTTTTGGAAGCCTCAGGGCCTTAGCCTGCATTTTTACTTAGAGCTTCCAACTTGCTTATGTCCTCCTTTGTTCTAAGTTCTTTCCTGAACTGTGAACACACTGCCCCTTAGGAGACTTCCCCTGAAGAGCGATGATAGAGGTTTCGGAAGTCGAAGGGACTTGGTGTGCGTGTCCTTCTGAGAATCCAACTTGCCTACCGTCCGTCCTTGTTCTAACGTCTTTCCTCACCTGGTTTCGAAAACACTGCGAGAATGGGTTTTCGTATGCAGCAGGACTTTCCGTTGTGGACGTAGAAGCGCACTGGCAAGCTCTTAACTCAGAGTCTCCAACCTGTCTAGAGTCCGCCCTTGTACTAACACCTCTCCTCAACTGGGAGCTCCCTGCCGCATATGAGACTTAACGCTAAGGGCGATTAGACGTCTTGGGAGCATAGGGGACCTGGCGTGCACTTACGTTAGAGTATGCAACACGGCTATAGTGCGCCTTGTTCTCACGTCTTCCCACAACTGGGAACACACAGCCACATATGAATCTTCACCAAAGATCGAGTGTACGTCCTGGCAGCATCGGGAAGCTGGCTTGCACCGAGAGTATGCAACTTGCCTGTAGTGCACGCAGGTTCTAACTTCTTTCCACAACTGGGAACACAGCGCCATTTTTGAATCGTCCCTTATAAGATCGCGTTTCCCTTTTGGAAGCCTGAGCGTCTTTGTGTCCCTTTAACGCGGAGGATCCAGCAAGCTTCTAGTCTGGCCTTGTTCTAAATTCTTTCCTTAACTGGGAACACTCGGCCACATAGGAGACTTCACCCTAAGTGCAATGATATGTTTTGGAAGCATTTGGGGATGGACGTGCACTGAACTCAGTGTTCCAACTGGCTTATACTCTGCCCGTGTTCTAAGCTCTTTCCTGAACGGGCAACCCAGGGCCGCTTCGGCCTCTTCGCCTTCGGAGCCTTTCTTCATACGTTTTGGAAGCGTCAGGGCCATAGCCTGCATTTGACGCAGAGCTTCCAACTTGCTTATGTTTCGCCTTTGTTCTAAGTTCTTTCCCGAACTGTGAACACAATGCCACTTAGGAGACTTCACCGTAAGAGCGATGATAGGATTGGGAAGCCTATGGGACTTGGTGTGCACGTCCTTCAGATTATCCAACTTTGCCTTACAGTCCGCCCTTGTCCTAACTTCTTTCCTCAACTGGGAAAACACTGCCAGAAACGGGTTTGGGTGTGCAGCGGGACTTGAGAAGTTTGGGAAGCAGAAGCGCATGGGTGAGCACTTAAAACAGAGTGTCCAACCTGCCCAGAGACCGCCCTTGTTCTAACACTTGTCCTCCACTGGAAACATTGCGATTTAGGAGTGTTCGTCTTCAGGGCGTTTGCAGGTTTGGGAAGCATAAGGGGCTTCCCTTCAATTTAACTTAGAGTTTTGAAAATCCTTACGGTCTGCCCTTGTTGTAGGATCTCGCCTTACCTGGGACCTCACGGCCACTTATGAGACTTAACCCTCAGGGCGATTGTACGTTCTGGAAGCATTCGGCACTTGGCCTGCCCTTCCCTTAGAGTATACAACTTGCCTAGAGTGCGGCCTTGTTCTCACATCGTTAAACAACTGGGAACACACAGCCACATATGACTAGTCTCTGAAGATAAGAGTTTGCGTTTTGCAAGCCTAAGGGTCTTGGCGTGCAGCTCACGGGGAGTATGCGACTTGCCTAGAGGACGCCCAAGTTCTAACTTCTTTCCACAACCGGGAACACGGGGTCACTCTTGAATCTTCCCTTTAAGATCGCGTTTACGTTGTGGAGGCCTAAGCGCCTTTGTGTGCCCGTCACTCAGAGTATCCGACCAGCTTCTCCTCTGCCCTTGTTCTAAATGCTTTCCTTAAGTGGGAACACAGAGCCACTTAGGAGACTTCACCTGAAGTGCGATTGTACGTTTTGAAAACATAACGGACTGGACGTGCACTGAACTCAGAGTACCCAGCTGGCTTGTAGTCGGCCCTTGTTCTAAGTTCCTTCCTGAACTGGGAACCCAGGGCCGCTCAGGCCTCTTCGCCTTAAGAGCCTTTTTACGTTTTGGAAGCCTCAGGGCCTTAGCCTGCATTTTTACTTAGAGCTTCCAACTTGCTTATGTCCTCCTTTGTTCTAAGTTCTTTCCTGAACTGTGAACACACTGCCCCTTAGGAGACTTCCCCTGAAGAGCGATGATAGAGGTTTCGGAAGTCGAAGGGACTTGGTGTGCGTGTCCTTCTGAGAATCCAACTTGCCTACCGTCCGTCCTTGTTCTAACGTCTTTCCTCACCTGGTTTCGAAAACACTGCGAGAATGGGTTTTCGTATGCAGCAGGACTTTCCGTTGTGGACGTAGAAGCGCACTGGCAAGCTCTTAACTCAGAGTCTCCAACCTGTCTAGAGTCCGCCCTTGTACTAACACCTCTCCTCAACTGGGAGCTCCCTGCCGCATATGAGACTTAACGCTAAGGGCGATTAGACGTCTTGGGAGCATAGGGGACCTGGCGTGCACTTACGTTAGAGTATGCAACACGGCTATAGTGCGCCTTGTTCTCACGTCTTCCCACAACTGGGAACACACAGCCACATATGAATCTTCACCAAAGATCGAGTGTACGTCCTGGCAGCATCGGGAAGCTGGCTTGCACCGAGAGTATGCAACTTGCCTGTAGTGCACGCAGGTTCTAACTTCTTTCCACAACTGGGAACACAGCGCCATTTTTGAATCGTCCCTTATAAGATCGCGTTTCCCTTTTGGAAGCCTGAGCGTCTTTGTGTCCCTTTAACGCGGAGGATCCAGCAAGCTTCTAGTCTGGCCTTGTTCTAAATTCTTTCCTTAACTGGGAACACTCGGCCACATAGGAGACTTCACCCTAAGTGCAATGATATGTTTTGGAAGCATTTGGGGATGGACGTGCACTGAACTCAGTGTTCCAACTGGCTTATACTCTGCCCGTGTTCTAAGCTCTTTCCTGAACGGGCAACCCAGGGCCGCTTCGGCCTCTTCGCCTTCGGAGCCTTTCTTCATACGTTTTGGAAGCGTCAGGGCCATAGCCTGCATTTGACGCAGAGCTTCCAACTTGCTTATGTTTCGCCTTTGTTCTAAGTTCTTTCCCGAACTGTGAACACAATGCCACTTAGGAGACTTCACCGTAAGAGCGATGATAGGATTGGGAAGCCTATGGGACTTGGTGTGCACGTCCTTCAGATTATCCAACTTTGCCTTACAGTCCGCCCTTGTCCTAACTTCTTTCCTCAACTGGGAAAACACTGCCAGAAACGGGTTTGGGTGTGCAGCGGGACTTGAGAAGTTTGGGAAGCAGAAGCGCATGGGTGAGCACTTAACCCAGAGTGTCCAACCTGCCCAGAGACCGCCCTTGTTCTAACACTTGTCCTCCACTGGAAACATTGCGATTTAGGAGTGTTCGTCTTCAGGGCGTTTGCAGGTTTGGGAAGCATAAGGGGCTTCCCTTCAATTTAACTTAGAGTTTTGAAAATCCTTACGGTCTGCCCTTGTTGTAGGATCTCGCCTTACCTGGGACCTCACGGCCACTTATGAGACTTAACCCTCAGGGCGATTGTACGTTCTGGAAGCATTCGGCACTTGGCCTGCCCTTCCCTTAGAGTATACAACTTGCCTAGAGTGCGGCCTTGTTCTCACATCGTTAAACAACTGGGAACACACAGCCACATATGACTAGTCTCTGAAGATAAGAGTTTGCGTTTTGCAAGCCTAAGGGTCTTGGCGTGCAGCTCACGGGAGTATGCGACTTGCCTAGAGGACGCCCAAGTTCTAACTTCTTTCCACAACCGGGAACACGGGGTCACTCTTGAATCTTCCCTTTAAGATCGCGTTTACGTTGTGGAGGCCTAAGCGCCTTTGTGTGCCCGTCACTCAGAGTATCCGACCAGCTTCTCCTCTGCCCTTGTTCTAAATGCTTTCCTTAAGTGGGAACACAGAGCCACTTAGGAGACTTCACCTGAAGTGCGATTGTACGTTTTGAAAACATAACGGACTGGACGTGCACTGAACTCAGAGTACCCAGCTGGCTTGTAGTCGGCCCTTGTTCTAAGTTCCTTCCTGAACTGGGAACCCAGGGCCGCTCAGGCCTCTTCGCCTTAAGAGCCTTTTTACGTTTTGGAAGCCTCAGGGCCTTAGCCTGCATTTTTACTTAGAGCTTCCAACTTGCTTATGTCCTCCTTTGTTCTAAGTTCTTTCCTGAACTGTGAACACACTGCCCCTTAGGAGACTTCCCCTGAAGAGCGATGATAGAGGTTTCGGAAGTCGAAGGGACTTGGTGTGCGTGTCCTTCTGAGAATCCAACTTGCCTACCGTCCGTCCTTGTTCTAACGTCTTTCCTCACCTGGTTTCGAAAACACTGCGAGAATGGGTTTTCGTATGCAGCAGGACTTTCCGTTGTGGACGTAGAAGCGCACTGGCAAGCTCTTAACTCAGAGTCTCCAACCTGTCTAGAGTCCGCCCTTGTACTAACACCTCTCCTCAACTGGGAGCTCCCTGCCGCATATGAGACTTAACGCTAAGGGCGATTAGACGTCTTGGGAGCATAGGGGACCTGGCGTGCACTTACGTTAGAGTATGCAACACGGCTATAGTGCGCCTTGTTCTCACGTCTTCCCACAACTGGGAACACACAGCCACATATGAATCTTCACCAAAGATCGAGTGTACGTCCTGGCAGCATCGGGAAGCTGGCTTGCACCGAGAGTATGCAACTTGCCTGTAGTGCACGCAGGTTCTAACTTCTTTCCACAACTGGGAACACAGCGCCATTTTTGAATCGTCCCTTATAAGATCGCGTTTCCCTTTTGGAAGCCTGAGCGTCTTTGTGTCCCTTTAACGCGGAGGATCCAGCAAGCTTCTAGTCTGGCCTTGTTCTAAATTCTTTCCTTAACTGGGAACACTCTGCCACATAGGAGACTTCACCCTAAGTGCAATGATATGTTTTGGAAGCATTTGGGGATGGACGTGCACTGAACTCAGTGTTCCAACTGGCTTATACTCTGCCCGTGTTCTAAGCTCTTTCCTGAACGGGCAACCCAGGGCCGCTTCGGCCTCTTCGCCTTCGGAGCCTTTCTTCATACGTTTTGGAAGCGTCAGGGCCATAGCCTGCATTTGACGCAGAGCTTCCAACTTGCTTATGTTTCGCCTTTGTTCTAAGTTCTTTCCCGAACTGTGAACACAATGCCACTTAGGAGACTTCACCGTAAGAGCGATGATAGGATTGGGAAGCCTATGGGACTTGGTGTGCACGTCCTTCAGATTATCCAACTTTGCCTTACAGTCCGCCCTTGTTCTAACTTCTTTCCTCAACTGGGAAAACACTGCCAGAAACGGGTTTGGGTGTGCAGCGGGACTTGAGAAGTTTGGGAAGCAGAAGCGCATGGGTGAGCACTTAACCCAGAGTGTCCAACCTGCCCAGAGACCGCCCTTGTTCTAACACTTGTCCTCCACTGGAAACATTGCGATTTAGGAGTGTTCGTCTTCAGGGCGTTTGCAGGTTTGGGAAGCATAAGGGGCTTCCCTTCAATTTAACTTAGAGTTTTGAAAATCCTTACGGTCTGCCCTTGTTGTAGGATCTCGCCTTACCTGGGACCTCACGGCCACTTATGAGACTTAACCCTCAGGGCGATTGTACGTTCTGGAAGCATTCGGCACTTGGCCTGCCCTTCCCTTAGAGTATACAACTTGCCTAGAGTGCGGCCTTGTTCTCACATCGTTTAAACAACTGGGAACACACAGCCACATATGACTAGTCTCTGAAGATAAGAGTTTGCGTTTTGCAAGCCTAAGGGTCTTGGCGTGCAGCTCACGGGGAGTATGCGACTTGCCTAGAGGACGCCCAAGTTCTAACTTCTTTCCACAACCGGGAACACGGGGTCACTCTTGAATCTTCCCTTTAAGATCGCGTTTACGTTGTGGAGGCCTAAGCGCCTTTGTGTGCCCGTCACTCAGAGTATCCGACCAGCTTCTCCTCTGCCCTTGTTCTAAATGCTTTCCTTAAGTGGGAACACAGAGCCACTTAGGAGACTTCACCTGAAGTGCGATTGTACGTTTTGAAAACATAACGGACTGGACGTGCACTGAGCTCAGAGTACCCAGCTGGCTTGTAGTCGGCCCTTGTTCTAAGTTCCTTCCTGAACTGGGAACCCAGGGCCGCTCAGGCCTCTTCGCCTTAAGAGCCTTTTTACGTTTTGGAAGCCTCAGGGCCTTAGCCTGCATTTTTACTTAGAGCTTCCAACTTGCTTATGTCCTCCTTTGTTCTAAGTTCTTTCCTGAACTGTGAACACACTGCCCCTTAGGAGACTTCCCCTGAAGAGCGATGATAGAGGTTTCGGAAGTCGAAGGGACTTGGTGTGCGTGTCCTTCTGAGAATCCAACTTGCCTACCGTCC
>NW_025721538.1:0-38148 GCF_922984935.1 Meles meles
TCTTGCTCAGGGCTCAAGTGTTGGAACATATGTAGGTATTCCAATGTTTGCCTCTGGAGACAGATACCTGCACCTAAGCTAGGGTCTGTTGATGTCCTAGTGCTGTGTCAGCTTCCATCTTCTAACTCAGGGCCATTGACCTGGGTGTCTGCCTGGAGGTAGGTTTCAGGCCTTTGTCCGAATGCACATTTTTTTCCAAGGTGGCCTACGTATTTGGGGTTTGCTCAGGGGCACTGTTGGTGTTTCCCGTCTAGGGAGTTTGTGCAAATGTGACGGGCAGAGCTTCCTTCGGGTGGGCAGAGTCCTGCACAGAGGTCTGCGCTTTTGCTCCTGAGGCCCCTTCCTGGAGGGTCTGTGGTCCAGGGCTTTGGGAATAAAAGTCTGAAAACAGATACTCTGGATAGGTTTAGGGTTGAGGTGATGGCAGGGCCAATCTGCAGACCATGAGGGCAGTGCTGTGCGATCTTAAATGAGGGTGATGGGGAGGCGGGAGCGCAGGCTTCTCATTCTGTGTTGTGTGTCTCAGTTGGCCACAGAATGTAGCCTCATGGGGCCATGGGAGATTATGCCTCTGTGAGGACTCTGTCCTGCTCTGAAGGGTTTGGTGTCTTTTGGGGGAAGGGAAGAGTGCTCTTTTCCGTCTCAGCGGTCCTGCCATGGCAGGGATTCCAGAGACAGCTTCTGGGTTTGGGCGTCTGGAGAACCCAACCGAGGTTGAGGACTGGGACCTAGGGGCATGTCAGGCCTGATATGCTGGCTCCTGGTCCAGGTAACCAGGGGGTGGTTTGAAAGCAGGCTCAGGCTGAGAGTCACAATGCCTGTTTGTGGCCAGGGCGGCTCTCCTGGGTGGGCCTGGTCTCATGGGTCCTGCACATGGCTCCCACTCTGAGGGTTAGACCGCCATCCCCACATCTAGCTTTTGCGTCGTGGAGAAGGAGGAGTTCTTTTATGTTTGAGGTTCCGCCATAGGCCATGATTTGAGCTGTGTTCTGGGCACAGACTCCTGAATACCCAGGTCACATAGAGTTGACAAACTTTGGCCATGGCAGGTCCCACCTGCAGTTTATGGGGCCCGCTACCTGGTTGGCTGATGGGAGGTCTTGGCTCAGGCTGTGTCAGACAGAGCATTAGTTGACAGGGCGGACTAGGATATTGGGGTGCCTTCGAGGTCTGTGCAGGTTGAAGCTCATGAGGGGATTCTGGGCAGACCCCTAGGGAAGTTCTTCTTTCTGGAGGGCAGGTAGAAGACTGCTTTGGAGCTCCTGAATGAACTATCTGGAGGTCTTGTGGCCCAGGAGGTCGAGGATGGAATTAAAAATGCAGAAGCGCTGGTTCATTTCAGTAACGATCACATGGCATTTCCAATGTGCAGCATCTGACTCAAGATCTCCAGCACCTGAGTCAGGCACATGTCAGATGGTTGCTCACGCTGGTGTTTGTGTCCATGATGGTTGATGAATGGAGGGGTGGCCTCATGAGGCCATGGAGGTTTTCCCATGCTGGGGTTTGTGAGCTACTCCTAACAGCAAGCTTTCCTTCTGCAGGACAGGGGGAGTCCATTTTGATGGCATTAGGGTCCCACATATGGAAAGACGTCTTAGCAGAATTCACCACATAGATTCCTGGAAAGCCCAGTTGTGCTTATGTTCCAGCCCAGGTACAAGGCCCTTTTGATCTTGTGGCTCTGGGGCAAGGTGACCAGGGGGCTGAGGTGACAGGGAGTTTTCTGCTTATGTGTCACAATGCTGGCTTGAGTCCAGGGAGACCTGAGGATGTGGCGCGGGCTCAGATGCCATGCAGGATTCTCCTCCGCTGAGGGTTGGACGCAGTTCCCAAGAGCCAGGTTGCCTTCTGGTCACAGGAGGTGTTGTGTTTTTGGCTCAGGGATCAAGTGTTGGACCATATATACGTATTCCAGAGTTTTCCTCTGGAGGCAGATGCCTGTAAACCTAAGCTAGGGTTCCATTGTTGTCCTAGGGCCATGTCAGTTTCCATCTTCTCACTCAGGGCCATTGACCTGGGTGTCTGCCTGGAAGAAGGTCTTGGTCAGTGTCCGAATGCGCCTTTTTTCCAGAGTGGCCAATGCAATTGGGGTGGGCTCAGGGGCCTTGCAGATGTCTGCCAATCTGAAGGGTTTGTGCTACTGTGACGGGTAAAGTTTCCTTCGTGAAGGCAGGCAGAGTCCGGTGCTGTGGCTCCTGAGACACCAATGTGGAAGGCCTCTTGACCAGGGCTTTGGGGACAAAAGTCTGCAAACCCAAACTCTGGATAGGGTTAGAGGCTACATGATGGCAGGCCCAATCTGCAGAATATAATTGCCGTGCCTTCAGGATCAGAAATGTGGGCAACCGTGAAGGGGGTGCAGTCTTTTCTGTCTGGATTGTGTTTCTCATTTGGCCACAGAATGGAGGGGTGGCCTCATGGGTCCATGGGGGATTCTGCCTCTGTGGACAATTTGCCTGGCTCCCAAAGTTTTGGTGTCTTTCTGGATGAACAGAAGAGAGCTGTTTTCTGTCTCAGGGAACACACCATAACAGGGATTCCAGAGGCTGCATCTGGGTCTGGGCCCCTGTAGAACCCGACCGAGGGTGAGGGTTTGGGTCTAGAGGAATTGCAGGCCGGTAATGGGGGGTCCATGTCCAGATAGCAAGAGGGCCTGTTGAAACTAGGCTCAGGCTTATGGTGACCATGCCTGTGCCGCAGGCAGACCTCAGTGTGGGTGAGGTCTCATGGGCCATGCAGCTGGCTCCCACTCTGTGGGTTTGACCCCCATACCCATGGCAAGCTATTCCTTTTATGGCAATGGAGCCGTGCTCTTTTGTGCTTGAGGTGCCCTCATAGTCCATTATTTGAGCTATGGTCTGGGCACAGATGAAAGAACACCCAGGTTGGGTAGAGATGACAGCCTCGGGCCATGGCCGGTCCCACTTGCAGGAGATTTCGCCTGCTACCTGGGGGACTGACCTGAGGTCGGGGCTAAGGCTGTGTCATACAGAGGATTAGTGCACAGTGCGACCTGGATATTGAGGTTCCGTCTAGGGCCATGCAGGTTGATCACAGCATGGGGATTCTGGGCAGTCCCATAGGAGCCTTCTTCTTTCTGGAGAGTGGGGAGAAAGCTGCGTTGTGGCTCCAGAGTTACCAATCTGGAGGGCTTGCGGGCCAGACGGGTGAGGAAGGAAGTCTGAACGCACAAGTGCTGGTTCAGTTCAGTGCTGAGCACATGGCAGTTCCAATGTACAGCATCTGGACACGATATCTCCAGCACTTGAGTCAGGGCGAGTGTTGGATGGTTGCTCATGCTGGAGTTTGTGTCCATGATGCCCGATGAATGCAGTGGTGTACTCATGAGGCCATGGAGGTTTTCCCATGCTGGGGCTTCTGAGCTGCTCCGAACAGCAAGCTTTCCTTCTATGGGACGGTGGGAGACCGTTGTGATGGATCCAGGGTCCCCCATATGGAAAGATATGGTAGCAGAGCTCACCGCATTGATATCTGGAAAGCCCAGCTCAGCTTCTCCTTTTAGCCCAGGAACAAGGCAGTTTCGATCTGGTATCTTGGGGGCAAGGGCCCAGGGGCCTCAGTTGACAGGAAGTCTCTGGCTGATGGGTCACAGTGCTGTCTTGTGTACAGGTAAACCTTAGAATGTGTTCTGTTTTTTGGTCAGGGACCATATGTAGGTATTCCAGAATCGGCCTCTGGGGACCGATGACTGCAAACCTCACCTAGGGTCCCATTGAGGTCCTAGGGGCATGTCAGTTTCCATCTTCTGACTCAGAGCCATTGACCTGGGTGTCTGCCTGGAGGTAGGTGTCTGGCATTTGTCAGACTGCGCATTTCTATCATGAGCAGCCAATGAATTTGAGTGGGTTCAGGGGCCTTGCATGTGTCTCCCAATCTGGAGGGTTTGTGTAACTGTGACAGGTAGCGTTTCCTTCATGAGGGCAGGTAGAGTCCTACACTGTGGCTCCAGAGGTCCCTTCCTGGAGGGCCTGTCGGCCGGGGCTTTGGGGTAAAAAGTCTGTAAACACCAACTCGATTTAGCGTAATGGGCGAGATGATATCTGGCCCGATCTGCAAACTGTGAGGGAAGTGCCACCGTATCTGAAATGAGAGCGAGGGGGAGGCGGGAGCACAGGCTTTTCTGTCTGGGTGGTTTCTCCTGGTTGGCAACGGAATGGAGGGTTGGCCTCATGGGTCCATGGGAGATTCTTCCTCTGTGGGGATTTTGCACAGCTCCCAAGGATTTGATGTCTTTCTGGATGAAGGGAAGAGAGCTGTTTTCCGTCTCAGGGTTCTCCCCATATCAGGGATTCCAGAGTCGTCTTCTGGGTCTGATCGCCTGGAGAACAGGACTGAGAGTGCAATTTGGGTCCCAGGGACATGGCAGAAACGATATGTGGGCTCCTGGTCCATCTAAAGAGGGGGCTTGTTTGAAAGCAGGCTCAGGCTGATGATCACAATGCCTAGTGTGCCCAGGGCGGAGCTTCTAGTTAGGTGTGGTCTCATGGGCCATGCAGCTGGCTCCCACTCTGAGGATTTCACCCCCATCCCACAGCAAACTTTTCTGGCCATGGTGAAGAGGAGTGCTATATTGTGTTTGGGGTTCCCCCATAGACCGGGATTTGAGATATGGTCGGGGCACAGATGCCTGAACCCCCAGGTTGGTTAGAGATGACAGTATCAGGCCATGGAAGGTCCCACCTGCAGGAGATGGCACACGCTACCTGGGGGGCTAATTGGAGGTCGGGGCTCAGGATGTATCAGAGAGAACATTTGTGCACAGTGCATCCTGGATATTTGTGTTCCATGTAGGGCCGTACAAGTTGATCCTCACATGGGGCTTCTGGGCAGACCCACAAGGTCTTTCTTCTTTCAGGAGGGCAGGCAGAAGGCTTCGTTGTAGTTCCAGAATTTCCAATATGGAGGGCTTGCAGCCCAAGAGGTCGAGGACGGAAGTCTGAATGCCCAAGCACTGGTTCATTACAGTGCTGAGCACATGGCAGTTCCAATGTGCAGCGTCTGACTCAAGATCTCCAGCACCTGAGTCAGGGAGAGTATCAGATGGTCGCTTAAGCTGGAGTTTGTGTCAATGATGCCCGATGAAGGGAGGGGTGGACTCATGAGGCCATGGAGGTTTTCCCAGGCTGGGGCTTCTGAGCTGCTCCGAACAGCAAGCTTTCCTTCTGTGGGACAGGGGGTGTCCATTTTGATGGCTCCAGGTTCCCGCATATTGATAGACATGGTAACAGAGCTCACCACATAGATGTCTGGAAAGCCCAGCTCAGCTTATACTTTTAGCCCAGAAACAAAGCAGTTTCGATCTGGTGTCGCTGAGCCAAGTGCCCAGGGGGCTGAGTTGACAGGGAGCCTCATGTTGATGGGTCACAATACTGGATTGTGTCTAGGGAGACCTTAGAATGTGGTGGGGGCTCAGGGGCCATGCATGATTCTCCTCACCTGAGGGTTCAACCAGCTCTCAAGAGGCAGGTTACCTTCTGGGGACAGGAGATATTCTATTTTGTGGCTCAGGAAACTAGGGTTGGTCCATATGTAAGTATTCAAGAACCTGCCTCTGGGGACAGATGCCTGCAAACAGCAGCTAGGGTTCCGTTGACATCCTAGGGGCATGTCAGTTTCCATCTTCTGACTCAGGGCCCTTGACCTGTCTGGGTCACCTGTCTGCCTGGAGGTAGGTGACTGGCATGTGTCAGACTGCGCATATCTCTCCAGAGCGGCCAACAAAATTGCGTGGGTTCAGGAGCCTTGCAGGTGTCTCCCAATCTGGAGAGGTTGTGTAACTGTGATGGGCAGAGTTTCCTTTAGGAGGCCAGGCAGAGTCCTGCACTGTGTCACCAGATGCCACATCCTATTGTAGGGCCTGTGGTCCAGGACTTTGGGCCCAAAAGTCTGCAAACACAAACTCAGGATAGGGTGAGGGGCTATGTGATGGCAGGCCCCATCTGCAGACTGGGATGTCAGTGTCTCAGGATCTAAAATTAGGGCGACAGGGAGGCGGGAGCACAGGCTTTTCTGTCTGGGTTGTGTTTCTCAGTAGGCCATGGAATGGAGGGGTTGCCTCATGGGTCCATTAGAGATTCTGCCTCTGTGGGGATTTTGCACAGCTCCCAAGGTTTTGGTGTCTTTCTGGATGAAGGGAAGAGAGCTTTTCTCCTCTCAGGGGACCCGCTAGGGATGGAATTCCAGAGTCGGCTTCTGGGTTAGGGCGCCTGGAGAACCCAACCGAGGGTGAGAATTTGGGCCTAGGGGCATCGGAGGCCCTATATCCAGCTCCTGGTCCAGCTATGGAGGGGGCTTGTTTGAAAGCAGACTCAGGCTGATGGTCACAATGCCTCTTTGTTTCCAGGGCAGACCTCCTGGATGGACGTGATCTCATGTGCCATGCAGCTGGCTCCCACTCTGAGGTTTCACCCTCATCTCCACAGCAAGCTTTTCCAGCCATGGGGAGGGAGGAGTGCTCTTTTGTGCTTGAGGTTCCCCCATAGGCCGGGATTTGAGCTATGGTCTGGGAACAGATGCCTGAACACCGGTACCTGAACATTGGGTAGAGATGACAGCCTGGGGCCATGGCCGGTCCCACCTGAAGGAGATGGGGCCCGCTACAAGGGGGACTGACTGGAGGTCGGGGTTCAGGCTGTGTCAGACATTGCATTAGTGCCCAGTGAGGCCTGGATATTGGGGTTCAGTCTAGGGTGGTGCAGGGTTATCCTCACATAGGGATTCTGAGCAAACACATGGGTCCCTTCTGCTTTCTGGAGAGCAGGCAGAAGGCTGCGTTGTGGCTCCAGAATTGCCTATCTGGGGTCCTTGCGGGCCAGAAGGTTGATGTTCGAAATTTGAACACACAAGGGCCGGTTCAGTTCAGTGTCGAGCCCATGGCAGTTCCAATATGCAGCATCTGAATCGAGATCTCAGCACCCAAGTCAGGGTAAGTGTCAGATTGTCACTCACATTGGTGTTTGTGTCCATGATGGCTGAGAATGGAGGGTTGGCCTCAAGAGACCATGGAGGTTTTCCCACGCTGGGGCTTGTGAACAGCTCTGAACAGCAAACTTTCCTTCTGTGGGACAGGGGGAGTCCATTTTGATGGTTCCAGTGTCCACCAAATGGAAAAACTTGTTGGCAGAGCTCACCACATGGATCTGAGCTGAGCTCAGATTACATTTGCAACCCAGGAACAGGCAGTTTCGATCTGGAGCCTCTGGGGTGAAGTGCGCAGGACACTGAGTTGACAGGGAGCCTCATACTGATGGGTCACAAAGCTTGCTTGTGTCCAGGGAGATCTTAGAATGTAGAGGGTCTTCAGGCGCCATGCAGGATTCTACTCTGCTGAGGTTTGGACCCAGCTCCCAAGAACCAGGTTGCCTTCTGAGGACAGGAGGTGTTCTGTTTTGTGGCTCAGGGACCAAGGTCTGTACCATATATATGTATTCCAGAACTTGCCTCTGTGGACAAATGCCAGCAAAACTAAGCTAGGGTTCTGTTGAAGTCCTAGGGTCATGTCAGGTTCCATCTTCTGAGTCAGGGCCATTGACCTGGGTATCTGCCTATATGTAGGTGTCTGGCATGTTTTAGATGGCGCCTTTTCGTCCGGAGTGTCCAATAAAATTGGTGTGGGCTTAGGGACCTTGAAGGTGTCTCCCAATATGGAGGGTTTGTGCAACTGTGTTGGGCAGAGTTTCCTTCAGGCCGGCAGGCAGAGTCCTGTGCTGTGCCTCAAGAAACCCCATCCTGGAGGGCCTGTGGGCCAGGGCTTGGGGACAAAAGTCTGAAAACACAAACTTGGTTTAGGGTGAGTGGCGAGGTGATGGCAGGCCTGATCTGTAGACCATGAAGACAGTGCCTCGAGATCTGAAATTCGTTCAACGGGAAGGCAGGAGCACAGGCTCTTCTGTCTGTGTTGTATGTCTCAGTTGGCCACGGAATGGAGTGGTGGCATCATGGTCCATGGGAGATTCTGCCTCTGTGGGGATATTGCACAGCTCTCAAGGTTTTAGAGTCTTTCTGGATGAAGGGAAGAGACCTGTTTTCCGTCTCAGGGGTCCCGCCAAAGCAGGGATTCCATAGTTGGCTTCAGGGTCTGGGCGCCTGGAGAACCCGACCAAGGGTGTGGATTTGGACCTAGGGGGCATGGCAGGGCCGAAATGAGGGCGCCTGGTACAGCTAGTGAGGGCACTTGTTTGTAAGCAGGCTCAGGCTAATGGTCACAATGCCTGTTTTTGGCTAGCGCAGCCCTCCTGTGTGGGTGTAGTCTCAAGGCTATGCAGCTGGCTCCCACTCTGAGGGTGTGACCCCCATCTCCACAGCAAGCTTTTCCATTCACGGGAAAGGAGGAGTGCTGCTTTTTGATTGAGGTTCCCCTATAGGCCGGGATTTAAGTTATGCTCTGGGCACAGATGCCTGAACACCCAGGTTGGGTAGACATGGTAGCCTAGGGACATGGCCGGTCCAACCTGCAGGAGATAGCACCCGCTACCTTGGGCGCTAACTGGAGGTTGGGGCTCAGGCTCTGTCACACAGAGCATTAGTGCACAGTTGGCCTGGATATTGGGGTTCTGTCTAGGGACATGCAGGTTGATCCTCACATGGAGATTCTGGGAAGACCCAAAGGACACTTCTTTTTGGAGGGCAGGCAGATGGCTATGTTGAATCTAAAATTCCCAACCTGTAGGGCTTGTTGGCCAGGAGGGTAAGGCCAGAATTCTGCACACACAAGCGCCGTTTCTGTTCATTGTCGAGCACATGGTAGTTCCAATGTGCAGCGTCTGACTCGAGATCTCCAGCAGCTGAGTCAGGGCGAGTGTCAGATGGCCACTCACACTGGATGAATGGAAGGGTGGCCTCCTGAGGCCATGGAGGTCTTCCCAGGCTGGGGCTTGTGAGCTGCTATGAACAGCAAGCTTTTCTTCTGCAGGCATAGGGGGAGTCCGATTTGATGGCTCCTTGGTCCCCCATATGGAAAGACATGGTAGCAGATCTCACCACATATATGTTTGAAAGCCCAGCTCAGCTTAACCTCTCAGCACAGTATCAAGGCAGTTTCGATCTAATGGCTCTTGGGCAAGGGCCCAGGTGGCTCAGTTGACAGGGAGCCTAATGCTGATGGGTCACCACACTAGCTTGTGTCCAGGGAGACCTTAGAATTTGGTGGGAGCTCAGGCGCCATGCAGGATTCTCCTCCCCTGAGGGTTGGATGCAGCTCCCAAGAACCAGTTTGCTTTCTGGGGACAAGAGGTGTTCTGTTTTTAGGATCAGGGACCTAGCATTGGAACATATGTAGGTACTAATATAGGGGCCTGTTTAGCCAGAGAAACTTACTTGTAAACTCCGTATATTGTGTCGGGCCTGGACAGATTGCCTTATCCAATCAGTGAGGTGTGCATATATTAACTGTGGTGAGTTGAAATCTCATTGGCGACCTGTGTGTGGGTGTGCTCAACCACTTCTATAAAGGTTAGTCTGTGAGGCTGGCGGGGGAGTGGGGAGATGATAAGTAGTAGGAGTTAGAATAGCCGTTAGAGAATAGGAGGAGTTAGAATAGCCTTTAGAGAAGTAGGAGGAGTTAGAATAGCTGTTAGAGAAGTAGAAGAAGTTAGAATAGCCGTTAGAGTAGTAGAAGGAGTTAGAGGACCCATTAGAGTATCCATTGGGTGCCGTTAGGGAAGTCGAAGGGGTGATAGCATCCGGGTCATCGGGAGCGTCAGAGCTTCAGGACCATCGGGAGCATCGGGTGTGGCGTTGCTGAGAGCGGCACCACCACGAGCGGCCTCGCCTCCCGGAGCAGCAGCGCCGTCCCTGACCGGCATCGCCATGGCCTTGCTGTGACCATCCTCGCTGCCCAGAACTGCGGTCTCATCATACTGGCATCATTCCGGGGAGCAGCCTTGTCAGCATGCGGCCTCATCGGAGAGTGGCCTGGCCCAGAGCAGCCTCTTCATCATCAGGTGCAGCCGTCGTCCAGTGTGTGGCATACTCCAAAGCTGCCTTGTCTGGGTGCGGCCGTGTCGGACGGCGTCATGGGGAGCAGAGTCTGTGTTGTCAAGATTGTCATCCTCGTCATCCTTGCCTCTCTTTCATCGGGAGCGGCGTCCTCATCGACGTTGCCTGTACGTAAGAAATGGCCCCGACCGGTAAGTATCATTTTTGATGCTTGGCGTGAAATAAAGCTTTGCTTAATTTTCGCTTTGTGTCAGTCTCGGTCCTTTGATCACAGACCCTAACATTGGGGGCTCGCCCGGGATCAAACAATGAGAACTGAGCCAGACTCGGAATTTCTGGGGAAAGCCTCTGGACGTGTTGGGATGTTGTTCATCTCTCTGGTTGGAGCTCCAGGGTATAGCCCACCGGTGTAAAGCTGGACGCATCGATGCTCCCCAGGGCTGGAGTGGATGTGGGGATTCCCCTTTCCTCTGTTGGTAGATCGACATGTGGTTCAAGTCTCCCTTGGCGGTCAGGGGTGTTCGAGTCCCCCAAGTGATCAGGGGGTTTGAGTTCCCCTAGATGTTCAACAGGGGATTTGCGTCCCCCTAGGAAGTCAGGGGGTTCGCGTTCCCCTAGGCGGTCATAGGGGGTTCGATTACCCCTAGGCAGTCATCGGGGGTAAGATTCCCCCTTGGCAGTCAGGAGCTTTGAATCCCCCTAGAAAATCCCCACTGGTGGCAGGACCGCTGGGCCTGCAGTTGTCTTTGTTTTGTCTTTTTCTTGTCTGCTATGTAGTTTGCTGTGTTTGGGGGAATGGGACAGGCAGAGAGTACGGGGAGTCTGACTTCCGTCTCTCTATTCCTTATAATAGATGGGGGTCATCTTCCTCACTCCTTTTGTGTGTTAAGGGCTATAACTGGAGCCAACTGGGTTTAGTCTAACTTGGGACAGATACTTTAAGGAATATTCCCAAGCAGCTGACGAAATAACCTTTGTTTCAGGGAATTCCTTGCCTTCTCTGGCCCGATGTGGACTGCCTAGCCACTCCCCCTTGCTGGCGGAAAAGCATGGTGTCTGAAGTGGAATGGGCCTGGGTGGAACATGAAATCTGTTAGCAAAGAGATGACTGAACTGATGGTTAATAATCTGTCTCAGGGTTTTAATGGGTAATTATGAAAGTAGCTTTCAGAGTCTTTGGTAACCTGAAGCTTTGAAGTTTTGCTTGAATGACAAATGGGATGAAGTGCTAGGGTGCTGGTTGCTGGGACTAGGTTTGTGCTTTTGAAATCTGTTGGTAAACATGTTTTGTGCTTAACTGCTATTGCAACCGTTCACAATTGGTTGATATTTAGTCTTCACTAGAGATTGGAATGTTTCCAAGAAAATGTAAATGGTTTTCTTTGCCCACCCATAATTTGAAATGAGGTTTTTTTCGACTCATAAGGCTTTTCTCTGATATGCTAAATTATTCAGGAAGTACTGCAAAACCAATGATAAACCTTGGGTTACATTTGGGTAAATGGTGTAACATCCAGAGGTTCTATATCTTTTGTAATGTTTTAATGTTTTCATAAGGGTCATCATTGTATATTTAACCATATCTATTCTGTGTTTTTGTCATTTGTAATTGTTTTAATTCTCTTGTAAGATGAATTCTTCCTTCAAGGAAATTCATATTGAAGACTTTCATAACAAATACAGTTCTTTGATATGTTGAAATCCTGGAACTGAATTTCCAGAAGTAAAAGTTGCACTCACCCTAAACCAGAATTAGTACAGAGACTCAAGGTAAGAATGAGTCTCCAGGAGCTTTCCTAGAAAGGCTCATTGAAGCCTATAAAATGTATAGCCTGATCAACGCTGCTGCACTGAAAATCAGAGGGCAGTGAATCTTGCTTTACCAGTCAGTCAGCCCCAGATATAAGGAGGTACTTCAGGAAATTGAAGGATTTGAAGGGAATAATCTGAAGAGCTATTGGGAATAGCAGAAAAAGTGTTTAAGAACAGGGATGAACAGGAGGATGAAAAACAGACAAAAAGCTTGTTAAGGTTTTGGTCTTACATGAGATAGGTAGAGGATAGTAAATGGAAGGAAAAGCCTAAGCACAGAGAAGGGAGGTGGGAAGACTTAGATTCAGATCATTGTGCTTACTGTAAGGAAAAATGACACTGGGCCAGAGAGCGCCCCAAAGGAAGACGTCAATGCTGGCCACCAGAGTAAAAATTGAAGTGGAGGGGAAGTCAATTGATTTTTTTTGGTGCACACAGGAGCCCAGTTATCATCATTACTTAAACCTATGGGAAAACTATCTGGAGAGGATGTTTGGGTGCAAGGAGCAAATGGCACAGTGAGACATAAATGGACAACACAAAGGACTTTAAAATATTCTCAGGAGTAGTGAAAGATCGATATTTGGTCCTCCCTAATGCCCCATATAACATGATGGGAAGAGATCTCCTCCACAAGTCATGAGCTGGCATTCAGTTTTCAGAAGTAGACATGACTGTAACCTTGATACAACCCACTGCACAGGTGCTCATGGCAGCAGTAGATGAATACCTCATTTACAAGCCAGTCTCAAAACCTGAGAAGACAAATGCCGGGAGCCTTCTCCAAATCCTACAGGTCTAGTTTCCCGAGGTCTGGGCAGAAGGGAAGCCCCCTGGCTTGGCCAGGGTACAACGTTCAGTGGTGGTACAATTAAAGGTGATGGCCATGGCTGTTCACGTTCGGCAGCACCCCCTTCCCCATGAAGCAAAGGAAGGGATCAGAAAGCACATTAAACACCTCAGAGGAGACATGATCCTAGTTCCTTGAAAAAGTCCATGGAACACACATTTGCTGCCCATCAAAAAGGGTGAGACTTGGGGCCCCTGGGTGGCTCAGTGTGTTAAGCTGCTACCTTTGGCTCAGGTCATGATCTCAGGGTCCTGGGATCAAGTCCTGCATGGGCCTCTCTCTCAGCAGGGAGCCTGCTTCCCACTCTCTCTCTCTGCCTGCCTCTCTATCTAATTGTGATCTCTCTCTATCAAATAAATAAATAAAATATTTAAAAAAAGTCTGATATCGCTGTCCAGTTTTCCCAGTACCATTTATTGAAGAGACTGTCTTTTTTCCATTGAATATTTTTTCCTGTTTTGTCGAAGATTATTTCACCATAGAGTTGAGGGTCCATATTTGGGCTCTCCACTGTGTTCCACTGGTCTATGTGACTGTTTTTATGCCAGTACCACGCTGTCTTGGTGATCACGGCTTTGTAGTAAAGCTTGAAATTGGGTAACGTGATGCAGCCAGTTTTGTTTTTGTTTTTCAACATTTCCTTAGCAATTCAGGGTCTCTTCTGATTCCATACAAATTTTAGGATTATTTGCTCCAGCTCTTTGAAAAATACTGGTGGAATTTTGATCTGAATGGCATTAAAAGTATAGATTGCTCTAGGCAGTATAGACATTTTAACAATGTTTATTCTTCCAATCCAAGAGCATTCAACAGTCTTCCATCTTTTTGTGTCTTCTTCAATTTCTTTCATGAGTGTTCTATAGTTCCTCGAGTACAGGTCCTTTACCACTTTGGTTAGGTTTATTCCCAGGTATCTTATGGTACTTGGTGCTATAGTAAATGGAATCAATTCTCTAATTTCCCTTTCTGTATTTTCATTGTTAGTGTATAAGAAAGCCACTGATTTCTGTGCATTGACTTTGTATCCTGCCACGTTACTGAATTGCTGTCTGAGTTCTAGTAGTTTGGGGGTGGAGTCTTTGGGGTTTTCCATATAAAGAATCATGTCATCCGCGACCATTCTCTTACACCGTACACAAAGATAAACTCGAAATGGATAAAAGACCTCAACGTGAGACAGGAATCTATCAGAATCCTAGAGGAGAACATAGGCCGTAACCGCTTCGATATCAGCCACAGCAACTTCTTTCAAGATAAGTCTCCAAAGGCCAAGGAAACAAAAGCGAAAATGAACTTTTGGGACTTCATCAAGATCAACAGCTTCTGCACAGCAAAGGAAACAGTCAACAAAACAAAAAGGCAACCCACGGAATGGGAGAAGATATTTGCAAATGACAGTACAGACAAAAGGTTGATATCCAGGATCTATAAAGAACTTCTCAAACTCAACACACACAAAACAGATAATCATATCAAAAAATGGGCAGAAGATATGAACAGACACTTCTCCAATGAAGAGATACAAATGGCTATCAGACACATGAAAAAATGTTCATCATCACTAGCCATCAGGGAGATTCAAATTAAAACCACATTGAGATACCACCTGACACCAGTTAGAATGGCCAAAATTAGCAAGACAGGAAACAACGTGTGTTGGAGAGGATGTGGAGAAAGGTGAACCCTCTTACACTGTTGGTGGGAATGCAAGTTAGTGCAGCCACTTTGGAGAACAGTGTGGAGATTCCTCAAGAGATTAAGAATAGAGCTTCCATATGACCCTGCAATTGCACTGCTGGGTATTTACCCCAAAGACACAGATGTAGTGAAAAGAAGGGCCATCTGCACCCCAATGTTTCTTGCAGCAATGGCTACAGTCGCCAAACTCTGGAAAGAACCAAGATGCCCTTCAAAGGATGAATGGATAAGGAAGATGTGGTACATATACACAATGGAGTATTATGCCTCCATCAGAAAGGAGGAATACCCAACTTTTGTAGCAACATGGACAGGACTGGAAGAGATTATGCTGAGCGAAATAAGTCAAGCAGAGAGAGTCAAGTATCATATGGTCTCAGTTATTTGTGGAGCATAACAAATAACATGGAGGACATGGGGAGATGGAGAGGAGAGGGAGTTGAGGGAAACTGGAAGGGGAGATGAACCACGAGAGACAATGGACTCTGAAAAACAACCAGAGGGTTTTGAAGGGGCGGGGGGGGTGGGAGGTTGAGGAACCAGGTGGTGGGTAATAGGGAGGGCACGTACTGCATGGAGCACTGGGTGTGATGCCAAAATATTGAACACTGTTATGCTGTAAATAAACAAATAAAAAAAAAAAAAGCTGAGACTGGGGAGTACTGACCCGTTCAGGAATTGTGGGAATTTAATAAAAAGGATGAAGATATTCACCTGGTGGTTCCTAACCCCTATACACTACCCTCCCTCCTGGGCCCCCAAAGAACTGTGTATACCATCTTAGTTCTCAAGGATGCATTTTTCTGCATATCTTTAGCAAGGGAATCTCAACCTGTTTTTGTTTTTCAGTGGTCTGACCCACAGGAAGGATTCCAAGGCCAGCTCACCTGTAAAAGACTTCCCCAAGGATTCAATAATTCACCCAACATTATTTTTTACGAGGCCCTATACAAGGATTTGCGTGAGTACAGAACCTTCAACCCAGTTGTCACTCTGCTACAGTATGTTGATGACTTGCTAGTATCCGCTGAGAACTATGAGTCATGTTTGTGGGGGACGAGAGTTCTCTTACAGACTCTGCAGGAAAAAGGGTATCGGTTGTCAGCAAAGAAAGCACAGCTCTGTCAGACCCATGCCACATATCTATGCTTTGATTTCCTTGAGGGAGTGCGTTCACTGAGTCCAGGATATAGGTGATCACACGATACCCCGCCACACCACGTCCCGACAATGAGGGAGTTTCTTGTGACAGTGGGCTACTGTAGGCTATGGAAACCGCAGTTTGCAGAGATTGCTCGATCTCTCTATTAACTGGCAAAAAGGGGGCTCACTATGATAGAGTGGACAGCTGAGGCCGAAGGAGCATTTCTGGAATTACAGAAGCCTTAATGCATGACCAAGCATTGGCCATCCCACATGTTACCAAGCCCTTCCACTTGTATGTGGATGAAAAAGCAGGGGTGCCAAAGGAGTTTTAACTCAGAGCCTGGGGCCTTGGCAAAGTCCAGTATCCTATCTTAGCAAGAAACTAGATCCGGTAGCAGCTGGCTTATCCCTTGCCTCTGCATAATTGCTGTCACAGCACTCCTGACCAAGGATGAGAGTAAACTGACTTTGGGTCAAAATCTCATCATAACCACCACACACACTAGGGAGGGCCTTCTCCGGACTCCACCAGGCTGATATGCCAATGACAAATGCCTGAGTGATGGGGTATCAGGCCCTCCTCCTCAATGAACCAAGAGTGACCTTCTGGCCCCTGGTGGAGCAAAATCTAGCCACGCTGCTGCCAGAGGAGCTGGTTGACCACCCACATGACTGCGGGGAGGTCCTTACCCAACTAGTAGGAATAAGGCCGTATCTCAGAGACATTCACCTCCTGGATGCCGAGATGACTCTGTTCACAGATGGGAGTAGCTACATGGTCAATGGAAAGAGGTATGTGGGGGCTGTGGTAGTCTCTCCTGAGCAGAAACTCTGGACAGCAGCCCTGACACATGGAACTTTGGCACAAAAAGCAGAATTGATTGCACTTACTAAGGAACTGCAGATGGCAAAGGTAAAACCGCCAACATCTATACAGGCAGCAGGTAAGCTTTTGTTACTTTCCATATATATGGGGTATTTATAAAGAAAGGGGACTACTTACAGCAGAAGGAAAAGGAATAAAAATCAGAGGAGAAATATTGGCTCTCCTCCAGGCTCTTTGGGACCCAAGAGAGGTGGCCATTATGCATTGCCCTGGACACCAAAAGGGGACTGATCTGGTTTCAAAAGGAAACCAATAAGCAGATCAAGCTTCAAAGCAAGCAGCCCAAGAAACCGTGCAAGAACTGCTTACATTCCCAGCTCTATCCCTACCAGAAAAACAGAACTATTCAGGAGATTTAAAGTATTTACAGAAATGGGTTAAATTGGACTATGAAGGGGACTGGGCTAAGACTGAAGTAGGAAAAATAAATCTTCCTCGAACACTAGGTAAAAAGTTAGTAGACCAGATACATCAGGTTACTTATTTGGGGATATGCAAACTCTAGGAGCTTAGAGTCAAGCAGTTCCAGGTTTCTCAATTAGGGCGTATGGTTCAGGATGTAGTTGATAGATGTGATCAATGCCAGGCAGTTAATTTGGGGAGAACTAAAATGGGAAGAGGGAAAAGAGAAAGAAGTAAGGAACCATGAATTTATTAGGAAATATATTTTACAGAAATGAAACCTGGAAATATGGGCACAAGTACATGATAGTTTTGTAGATACCTTTTCAGGCTGGGTAGAGGCTTTTCCCACCAAACATGAGACGGCAGGAGTGGTAGCCAAATAGCTACTAGAAGAAATAATTTCTAGGTTTGGGCTGACTCTCGGGATCAGGTCAGACAATGGCCCTGCATTTGTGAGTTCAGTCTCACAGGCATTGGCCAAGGCCGTGGGCACTAATTGAAAACTACATTGTGCCTACAGACTCCAGAGTTCCGGGCAAGTAGAGAGAGTGAACCAGACTCTAAAAAGACCCTGACAAATCTAATTCTGGAGACTGGCGGTAGATGGGTGGATCTCCTTCCTTTCGCCCTCCTCAGGGCATGATGTACACCCTATTTAAGCAAGGTGACCCCATTTGAAATAATGTTTAGGATACACCCCCTCTGTCCTCTTCTACAAGAGGTGGACCTAGCATAAATGACAGATCAGTCTGTACTCCAGTCTCTGCAGGCATTACAGTCTGTCTTTAAAGAAGCACACTCAGGAATCCGGACTGCCCACACTGAAATGGAGACGGAGGTGGAAACACATCCTTACCAACCTGGGGACTTGGTTTGGATATGTCACTATCAAGGGGGAAACGTGGAGCCTCGCTGGAAGGGAACATTTACTGTTATCACGACCATGCCCATGACAGTAAAAGTAGAAGGCATCAGGGCCTGGATTCACGTGGGTCACGTCAAACGAGCCAAGGATGAGGACACCCACCAGAGATGGAAGCTGCAGTCAATGGACCCCGCAGACCATGGACTAATGCTATGACTAAAAAACTGTGACTTTATTGTTGCTCCTATTGTTACCTGTTCATATAAAGTGTAGATGGGATATTAGATGAACAGAATTCGTAAAAATAATGGAAAAGTTTATACAAACCGTTCAATGGCTAACTCATCAGCCGAATGTACATTATGGTTATTTTTTGGCCCTTGTATTATAAACACCCAAATGTCATTTTTACCAAAGGAAATTAGAGCGATAAAAATGTTAGTCTTACATGTTCATAAACCTCCTTTTAACAGGAGAACATAGAACTGGCTGAAAAGTCAAGGATTTGACTAATTTCCAAAGAAAGGGGGGAAATGTAGGGGCCTGATTAGCCAAAGGAACGGTAAAACCCGGATATAGGGCAGGCCAGGCCAGATAGCCATATCCAATCAGTGGAGTGCACATATGTTAACTGTGGTGAGTTGAAATCTCATTGGCCACCTGTGTGGGCCAGGCTCAACCACCTCTTAAAGGTTAGTCTTTGAGGCTGGGAGAGGGGAGAACTAGGAGGAGTTAGAATAGCTGTTGGAGAAGTAGGAGGAGTTAGAATAGACGTAGGATAAATAGGGGGAGTTAGATTAGCCGTTGGAGAAGTAGGAGGAGTTAGAATAGTCGTTAGAGAAGAAGGAGGAGTTAGAACATCCATTAGAATAACACAATAGCCATTAGATTGGCCATTGGGAGCCGTTAGTCCTAGGAGTGATAGCATTGGGGTTGTTGGGAACAGGGCTGCCCTGAGCCGCGGCCCCGCCACCAGTGGCCTCACCACCCCAAGCCATGGCCATGCTGGAGTGTCCTGGCTGGAGAGGCCTCACCAGAGTGGCATCATTCTGGAGAGCAGACTTGTTGGCATGCCGCCTCGTCATCAAGTGGCCTCCTCCATGGAGGTCACTTCATCATCGGAGCAGCCTTGTCCAGAGCAGCATCTTTATTTTTGGGAGCAGCCTCGTCTTGCATGTGGCCTCGTCTGGGGAGCAGCCTCCGCCAGGGATTGGCCTTGTTGGAGTGGCCTCATGGAGAGCAGAGTCTGTGTCCTCAGGATTGTCATAGTCATCATCCTCTCCTCTTTGCCATCGGGAGCGGCGGCCTTGTCATTGTCGCCTCTACATAAAAGATCACCCCAACACGTCGGTTTGGTTTCTGATGCTTGGCGTGAAAATAAGCTTTGCTTGATTTTCACTTTGTGTCAGTCTTGTTCCTTTGATCATGGAAACTAACAGCTGTTTCTGTCTCAGGGTCACCGCCATAGCAGGGATTCCAGAGTCGGTGTCTGGTCCCGTGTGCCTGGAGAACATGACTGAAGGTGAGGATTTGGGACTAGATGCATGTCAGGCCCAATATACGGGTTCCTGGTCCAGCTAGCAAGGGGGCAGTTTGGAAAACGGGCTCAGGCTGTGGGTCCCAATTCCTGTTTGTGGCCAGGGCAGCTCTCCTGGGTGGGTGTGGTCTCATGGGCAATGCAGCTGGTTCCCACTATGACTGTAAGACCTCCATCCCACAGCAAGCTTTTCCCATCGTGAAGAAGGAGGAGTGTTCTTTAAGACTGAATTTCCCACATAGGCCAGGATTTGAGCTATGGTCTGGGCACAGATGCCTGAATACCCAGGTTGGTGGAGATGACAGTCTCTGGACATGGCAGGGCCCAGATGTCGATATAGGGCCTGCTACCTGGGGAGATGATGGAAGTTTGTGATTCAGGCTGTGTTAGACAGAGCACTAGTGCACAGGGCGGCCTAGGATATTGGGGTGCTGATGAGGCCCGTGCAGGTTGATCCTCAACTGGGGAATCTGGGCCTACACCAAGGGCCCTTCTTCTTGCAGAAGGGCAGGCAGAAGCCTGCGTTGGGGCTCCCAAATGAAAAATTTGGAGGCGTTGGGGCCCAGCATGGTGAGGACGGAATTCTGAACACATAAGAGATGGTTCTGTTCAGTGCAGAGCACCTACCAAATCCAATGTGTAGCGTCTGACTCTAAATCTCCAGCACCTGAGGCAGGGCATGTGTCAGAAGTTGCTCACACTGGAGTTTGTGTCCATGATGGCCGACGAATGGAGGGGTAGCCTCATAAGGCCATGGAAGTCTTCCCAGGCAGGGGCTTGTGAGCTGCTCCGAACAGCAAGCTTTCCTTCTGCAGTACAGGGGGACTCCGTTTGGATGGAACCAGGGTCCCCCATATGGAAAGGTGCCGTAGCAGAAGTCACCGCATAGATGCCTGGAGACCCCAGCTCTGCTTACCCTTCCAGCTCAGGAACGAGGCCCTTTTGGATCTGGTGGCTCTGCACATAGTGCTCAGGGGGCTGAGGTGACAGGGAGCCTCATTCTGATGGGTCACAATGCTGGCTGTTTTCCAGGGAGACCTTAGAATGTGGCGGAGGGGGCTCAGGCCCAATGCAGGATATCCTCCCCTGAGGGATGGACCCAGCTCCCAAGAGCCAGATTGTCTCCTGGGGACAGGAGGTGCTCTGGTTTGGGGCTTAGGGATCAAGTTTTGTTCCATATGTAGGTATTCCAGAGTTTGCCTCTGGAGACAGATGCCTGCAAATCTAAGCTAGATTTCCATTGAGGTCCTAGGGGTAGGTCAGGTTCCTTCTTCTGACTCAGGGCCATTGACCTGGGTGACTGCCTGGAGGTAGTTGTCTGGCGTGTGTCCAAAGGTGTCTGTTTTCCAAAGTGGCCAACGAATTTGGGGTGGCCTCAGGGGAATTGCAGGAGTCTTCCCATTTGGAGGGTTTGTGCAACAGTGATGGGTAGAGTTTCCTTCAGGTGGGCAGGCAGAGTCTGACCCTGTGGCTCCAGAGGCCCCATCCTGGAGGGCCTGTCGCCTGGTATTTGGGGACAAAAGTCTGCAAACCCAAACTCGGGATAGAGTTAGCGGCGAGGTGATGGCCGGCCCAATCTGTGAACCGTGAGGGCAGTGCTGCGGGAATTGAAATGAGGTCGACGGGGAGGTGAGAGTGGGGGCTTTTCTGTCTGGGTTGTGTGTCTCCGTCGGCCATGGAATGTAGCAGTATCCTCATGGGACCATGGGAGATTCTGCTTCTGTGAGGATCTGCCGGTTCCCAAGGGGTTTGGTGTCCTTTGGGGGGAAGGAAAGAGTGCTGTTTGCCATCTCAGGGGTACTGCCATCACAGGGATTCCAGAGTCGGCTTCTGCATCCGGTCACCTGGAAAAGGCAACCGAGGGTGAGAATTTGGGACTAGTTGCATGTCAGGCCCAATATGCGGGTTCCTGGTCCAGCTAGTGAGGGGGCTCCTTGGAAAGCAGGCTCAGGCTGAGGGTCCCAATGCCTGTTTCTGGCCAGGGCAACCCTCCTGGGTGGGCGTGGTCTCATGGGATATGCTGCTGGTTCCCACTATGGGGGAAAGACCGTCATCCCCACAGGAAGCTTTTCTCATCCCGCGGAAGGAGGGATGGTCTTTGATGCTTGAGGTTCCCGCCTAGGCCGGGATTTGAGCTATGGTCTGGAAACAGATGCCTCAATACCCAGGTTGGGTAGAGATGGCAGTCTCGGGCCTTGGCATGTCCCATGTGCAGGATATGGGGCCCGATATCTGGGGGGTTAATGGTAGGTTGGGGCTCAGGCTGTGTCAGACAGAGCATTAGTGCACAGGGAGACTTAGGACATTGGGGTGCCGTCGAGTTCCGTGCAGGTTTATCCTCACGTGGGAATTCTGGGCAGACCCCAAGGGACCTTCTTCTTTCTGGAGGGCAGGCAGAAGACTGCATTGGGCCTCGCGAACGAACAATCTGGAGGGCTGTTGGGCCCAGAGGGTGAGGACAGAATTTAAATCCACAAGTGCCAGTCCCATTCAGGGTTGAGCACATGGCATTTCCAATGTGCAGATTCCGACTCGAGATCTCCAGCACCTGAGTCAGGGCACGTGTCAGAATTCGCTCACGCTGCAGTTTGTGTCCATGATGGTCGACTAAGGGAGTGGTGGCCTCATAAGGCCATGGCAATCTTCCCAGGCTGGGGCTTGTGAGCTGCTCTGAACAGCAAGCTTTCCTTCTGCGGTACAGGGGGAGTCCGTTTGAATGGCACCAGGGTCCCCCATATGGAAAGGTGCCATAGCAGAAGTCACCGCATAGATGCCTGGATACCCCAGCTCTGCTTACCCTTCCAGCTCAGGAGCAAGGCCCTTTTGGATCTGGTGGCTCTGGGCATAGTGCCCGGGGGCTGCAGTGACAGGGAGCCTCATTCTGATGGGTCACAATGCTGACTGTTTTCCAGGGAGACCTTAGCATGTGGCCGGAGCTCAGGCGCCATGCAGGATATCCTCCCCTGAGTGGTAGACCCAGCTCCCAAGAGCCAGGTTGCCTTCTGGGGACAGGGGGTGCTCTTGTTTGGAGCTCAAGGGTGCATTTTTCTGCATAACTTTAGCAAGAAAACCTCAACCCCTTTTTGCTTTTGAGTGGTCTGACCCACAGGAATGAATCCAAGGCCAGGTCAAATGGATAAGACTTCCCCAAGGACTGACTGTGGGGAGGTCCCAACCCAAGTTGCAGGAATAAGGCCGGATCTCAAAGACATTCCCCTCCTGGATGCTGAGATGACTCTGTTCACAGATGGTAGTAGCTACATGGTCAATGGAGAGAGGTATGCGGGGGCTGTTGTAGTTTCTCCTGAGAAGAAACGCTGGACAGAAGACCTGCCACATGGATCTTCGGCACAAAAAGTGGAATTGATTGCACTCACTAAGGCACTGCAGATGGCCAAAGGTAAAACCGCCAACATCTATACGGACAGCAGGTATGCCTTTGCTACTCTCCATATACATGGGGCTATATATAAAGAAGGGGGCCTATTAACAGCATAGATAAAAGGAATTAAAACCAGAGCAGAAATATTGGCTCTCCTCCAGGCTATTTGGGACCCAAAAGAGGTGGCCGTTATGCATTGCCCAGACCACCAAAAGGGCACTGATCTGATTTCAAAAGGAAACCAATTAGAGATCAAGCTGCAAAGCAAGCAGTTCAAGAAACAGTGCAAGAACTGGTTACACTCCCAGCGCCAGACCTACCAAAAAAACTGAACTATTCAGGAGAAGATTTAAGGTATTTACAGAAGTGGATTAATTTGGACTATGAAGAGGTCTGGGCTAAGACTGAGGCAGGATAATTAATTCTTCCTTGAAGACTATGCAAAAAGTTAGTAGACTAGATAGATCAGGGTACTCATTTGGGGATATGCAAACTCTAGGAGCTTATAGTCAAGCAGTTCCAGGTTTCTCAATTAGGGCATATGGTTCAGGATGTAGTTGATAGATGTGCTCAATGCCAGGCAGTTCATGTGGGAAGAACCAAAACGGTAAGAGGGAAAAGAGAAAGAGGTAAGGAACCAGGCATCTATTGGAAGTAGATTTTACAGAAATGAAACCTGGAAAATATGGGATCAAGTACATGTTAGTTTTTGTAGATACCTTTTCAGGCTGGGTAGAGGCTTTTCCCACCAAACATGAGATGGCATGAGTGGTAGCCAAAAACTACTAGAAGAAATAATTCCTAGATTTGGGCTGCCTCTCGCAATTAGGTCAGATAATGGCCCTGCATTTGTGATGTCAGTCTCACAGGCATTGGCCAAGGCCGTGGGTATTAATTGGAAACTACATTGTGCCTACTGGCCCTAGAGTTCTGGGCAAGTAGAGAGAATGAACCGTACTCTTAAAGAGACCTTGACAAAACTAATTTTGGAGACTGGCGATGTATGTGTGGATCTCATTCCCTTTGAACGCACAAGCGCCGGTTCACCCTATTAAAGCAAGTTGACCCCATTTGAAATAATGTTTGGAGACCCCCACATCCTCGAATACAAGAGGTTGCCCTAGAAGAAATGACTGATCAATCTGTACTCCAGTCACTGCAGGCATTACAGTCTGTCTTAAAAATGTCCACTCAGGGATCCGGACTGCCCACACTGGGATGGAGACCGAGGTGGAACTACATCCTTACCAACCTGGGGACTTGTTTTGGATACGTCGCTATCAAGGGGGAAACTTGGAGCCTCTCTGGAAGGGACCATTTACTGTAAAAGTAGAGGGCATTAGGGCCCGGATTCAGGCGGGTCACTTCAAACGTGCCAAGGACGAGGTCGCCCCCAAGAGATGGAAGCTGCAGTTGACAGACTTCGCTGACCATGGACTAAAGCTAAAACTAAAAACCTGTGAGTTTATTGTTGCTCCTATTGTTACCTGTTCATATAAAGTATAGGTGGGGAAATAGATGAACGGGATTAGGAAAAAATGGAAAAGGTTATGCAAAACGTTGAATGGCTAACTCATCAGCCAACTGTGCACTACTGTTACTTTTTGGCCCCTGTATTATAAACTCCCTAATGTCATTTGTACCAAAGAAAATTGGAGGGATAAAAATGTTAGTCTTACATGCTCAATATAACCGACTTACAACAAGAAAACATAGACCTGGCTGAAAAGTCAAGGATTTGACTAATTTCCAAAGAAAATGGGGGAATATAGGGGCCTGGTTAGCCAGAGGAACTTACTTGTAAACCCCGGATTTATGGGCGGTCGAGGCCAGATAGCCGTATCCAATCATTGGAGTGCGCATATATTAACTGTGGTGAGTTGAAACCTCATTGGCCCCTGTGTGTGGGCCAGGCCCAATCACCTCTATAAAGGTTTGTTGTGAGGCTGGGGATGGGGGAGAAGTGGGAGGAGTTAGAATAGTCGTTAGAGAAATAGCATGAGTTAGAATAGCCATTAGAGAATTAGGAGGAGTTAGAATAGCCGTTAGAGTAGTAGGAGGATTTAGAGTAGCCATTAGAGTAGCTGTTGGGAGCCGTTAGGGTAGTCGGTAGGTGTGAAAGCGTCGGGGTCATTGGGAGCGTCAGAGCTTCAGGATCATTGGGAGCATCGGGAGCGGCATTGCTGGGAGCTGCCCCACTCGAGCAGCAGCGCCACCACAAGCGGCTTCACCTCCCTGAGCAGCAGCGCAGCCCACAACCCACCTCACTGTGGCCCCGCTGAAACTGGCCTCGCTGCCCCAAAATGCAGCCTCGCCAGAGTGCTGTCATTCCGGGGAACCGCATCATTGGCATGTGGCCTCATCGGAGAGTGGTTGAGTCCAGAGCATCTCCTTCATCATCAGGTCCGGACTTCGTCCAGTGTGTAGACTAGTCTAGAGCAGCCTCATCTGGAGAGCAGCTTCATCTGGAATGGCCATGGCCAGAGCGGCCTCATCCACAGTGGCCTCGTCTGCAGAGTGGCATTGTCAGAGTGGCATCACAGGGAGCAGAGTCTGTGTCATCAGGGTTGTTGTCCTCGTCATCACGCTTCTTTGTCATCAGGAGTGGCATCCTCATCGTCATCATTGCTAGACTTAAGAAATGGCCCCGAACTGACAGGGTTTTTTTTCGATGCTTGGCTTGAAATAAAGCTTTGCTTGATTTTCACTTTGTGTAATCTCGTAACATTAATAATGGACCCTTACACTCCGAAAATTTCCTCTGGGAACAGATGCCTGCAAACCTCAGCTAGGGTTCCATTGAGGTCCTAGTCGCATGTCATTTTCCATCTTCTGACTCAGGGCCTTTGATCTGGGTGTCTGCCTGGAGGTAGGTGTCTGACATGTATCAGACTGTGCATTTCTGTCCAGAGCAGCCAAAGAAATTGGGTGGGATCAGGGGCCTTGCAGGTGTCTCCCAATCTGGAGGGTTTGTGCAAATGTGATGGGCAGAGTTTCCTTTGGGAGGGCAGGCAGAGTACTGTGCTGTGGCTCCCAAGGCCCCATCATGGAGATCCTGTTGACCAGGGCTTTGGGGACAAAAGTCTGCAAACACAAACTGGGGTTAGAGTGAGGGGCGAGGTGATGGCAGGCCCAATCTGCGGACCGTGAGGGCAAAGCCTCAGCATCTGAAATTAGGGCAATGGGGAGGCAGGAGTGCAGGCTTTTCTTTATGCGATGTGGGTTTCGTTAGGCCATGGAATGGAGGGATGGCCTCATGGGCCAAAGGGAATTTTACATGGATCCCAAGGTTTCGGTGTCTTTCTGGATGAATGGAAGGGAGATGTTTTCCATCTCAGGGATCCCTCCATAGCAGGAATTCCAGAGTCGGCTTCTGGATCTGGGTGACTGGAGAACCCAACCAAGGGTGAGCATTGGGTTTAGGGGCATCGCAGACCCAATATGAGGGCTCCTGGTCCAGCTAGCGAGGGGCCTTGTTTGAAAGCATGCTCAGACTTATCGTCACTATGCCTGTTTGTGCCCAGGGCGGCACGCCTGGGTGGGCGTGGCCTCAGGTGCCATCAGTTGGCAGCCACACTGAGGTTTGGACCCCCACACCCACAGCAAGCTCCTCTGGCCATGGGGTAGGAGGAGTGCTCTTTTCTGCTTGAGGTTCCCCCATAGGCAGGATTTCAGTTATGGTCTATGCACAGATGCCTGAACACCCAGGTTGAGTAAAGATCACAGCCTTGGGCCATGCCAGTTCCATCTGTAGGATATGGTGCCCACTACCTGGGGGCTGACTGGAGGTCAGGGCTCAGGCTGTGTAACACAGAACATGAGTGCACAGTGCAGTCTGGATATTAGGGTTCCATCTAGTGCTGTGCAGGTTGATCCTCACATGCGGATTCTAGGCAGCTCATATGGCCCTTCTTCTTTCTGGAGGACAGGAAGAAGGCTGCGTTGTGACTCCAGAATTCCTAATCTGGAGATCTTTCGGGCCAGGAGGGTGAGGAAGGATGTCTGAACACACAAATGCCGGTTCAGTACAGTGCCGATTACATGGCAGTTCCAATGTAGAGCGTCTGACTCGAGATCTCAAGCACCTGAGTCAGGGCGAGTATTGGATGGTCGCTCACACTGGAGTTTGTGTCCATGATGCCTGATTAATGGAGAGGTGGCCTCATGAGGCCATGGAAGATTTCCCAGGCTAGGACTTGTGAGCTGCTCCAAACAGCAAGATTTCCTTCTGCAGTACAGGAGGGATCCGTTTTGGTCTGCAGAGTCCCCCGTATGGAAAGACATGGTAGCAGAGCTCACCAAATAGATTCTGGAAATCCCAGCTCAGCTTATCATTTTAGACCAGGAACAAGACATTTTGTATATGGTGACTCTAGGGCAATTGGCCAGGGGGCTGAGTTGAAAAGGAGCCTCATGCTGATGGATCAAAATGATGGCTTGTGTCCAGGAAGAATTTAGAATGTGGTGGGGGCTCAGGCTCCATGCAGGATTCTCCTCCCCTGAGGGTTGGTCACAGCTCCCAAAAGCCAGGAATCCTTCGGGGGTCAGGAGTTCTATTTTGTGGCTCAGGGGTCAGGTGTTGGACCATATGTAGGTATTCCAGAATCTTGCTCTGGGAACAGATGCCTTCAAACCTCAGGTAGTGTTCCATTGAGGTCCTAAGGAATGTCAGTTTCCATCTTCTGACTCAGCGCCATTGACCTGGGTGTCTGCCTCGAGGTAGGTGTCTAGCATGTGCACAAACTGTGCACAGTTTGTGCAAATGTGACGGGCAGAGTTTCCTTTGGGAGGGTAGGCAGAGTCCTGCACTGTGGCTCCAGAGACCCCATCCTGGACAGCCTGTCGGCCAGGGCTCTGGGGACAAAAGTCTGCAACACATACTCGGATTATGGTGTCGAGCGACGTGATGGCAGGCCCAATATGCATACCATGAAGGCAGTGCCTCAGGATCTGAAATTAGGGCGATAGGGAGTGGGAGCACAGGCTATTCTGTCTGGGTTGTGTGTCTAGGTATACATGGAATGGATGGGTGGACTCATTGGTCCCTGGGAGATTCTGCCTCAGTGGGTTTTTTCACGGATCCCAAGGTTTTGGTGTCTTTCTGGATGAAGGGAAGAGAGCTATTTTCCTTCTCAGGGGTCCCGCCATAGCAGGGATTCCAGAGTCGGCTTCTGGGTCCAGGCGCCTGGAGAACTGGACAGAGAGTGAGGATTTGGGCCTAGGGTCTTGGCAGGACCAATATGCAGGCTCCTGCTCCAGCTACTGAGGGGGCTTCTCTGTAAGCAGGCTTAGGTTGATGTTCACCATGCATTTTTTTTTTTTTTTTTTTTGCCCATGGCGGACCTCCTGTGTGGGCGTGGTCTCAGTGACAGCTGGCTGCCACTCTGATGGTTTGACCCCCATCTCCACAGCAAACATTTCTGGCCATGGGGAAGGAGGAATGATCTTTTGTGCTTGAGGTTCCACAATAGGCTGTGATTTGAGCTAAGCTCAGGGCACAGATACCTGAACACCGATTTTGGGTAGAGATGACAGCCTGTGGCCATGGCCGGTCCCACCTGCACATGATGGCGCCCGCTACCTGGGGGGATGACTGCAAGTCAGGGCTCAGACTGTGTCCCACAGAGCATTAGTGCACCGTATGGCCTGGATATTGTGGTTCTGACTAGGACAGTGAAGGCTGAACCTCAAATGTGATTCTCGGCAGATCCGTAGGGCCCTCCTTCTTTTTGAAGGGCAGGGAGTAGGATGCGTTGTGGCTCCACAATTCCCAATCTGTTGGGCTTTCGTTCCCGATGGGTGAGGATGGAAGTCTGAATGCAGAAGCGCCGGTTCAGTTCAGTGCCGAGCACATGGCAGTTCCTATGTACAGTGTGTGACTCAATATCTCCAGCACCTGAGTCAGGGCAAGTGTTGGATTGTCACTCACGCTGGAGTTTATGTCCATGATGCCAGATGAATGGAGGGATGGCCTCATGAAGCTAGGGAGGTTTTCCCAGGCTGGGACTTTTGAGCTGCTCCGAACAGCAAGCTTTCCTTCTGTGGGACAGGTGGAGTCCGTTTTAATGACTCCATGATCCCCCATATGGAAAGACATGGTAGCAGAGCTCACCACATAGATTTCTGGAAAGCCAAGCTCAGCTTATCCTTTCAGGCCAGGCACAAGACAGTATCGATCTGGTGGCTCTGGGGCAAGTGCCCAGGGGGCTGCGTTGATAAGGAGCCTCATGCTGATGGGTCAAAATGCTGGCTTGAGTCCAGGGAGACATTAGATTGTGGCAGGGACTCAGGCGACTTGCAGGATTCTCCTCCTGTGAGGGCAGGACTCAGCTCCAATGAGCCAGGTGGTATTCTCTGGACAGGAGGTGCTCTGTTTTGGGCTCAGGGACCAAGCATTAGACCATATGTAGGTATTCCAGAACCCGCCTCTGGGGACAGATGTCTGCAGATCCATTGTGGTCCTAGGGGCATGTCAGTTTAAATCTTCTGACTCAGGTCCATTGACCATGGTGTCTTCCTGGAGGTAGGTGTCTGGCATGCGTCAGACTGTGCATTTCTGTCCAGAGCGGCCAAGGAAATTGGGTGGGCTCAGGAGCCTTGCAGGTGTCTCCCAATCTGGAGGGCTTGTGCAAATGTGAACAGGAAGAATTTTCTTCGGGAGGGCAGGCAAAGTCCTGTGTCATGGCTCCCGAGGCCCCATCGTGGAGGGCCTGTCAACCAGGGCTTTGGGGACAAAATTCTTCAAATACAAACTCGGGTTAGGGTGTGTGCAAGGTGATGGCAGGCCCGATCTGGAGACCGTAAGGGCAGTGATCAGGATCGGATATTAGGGCGACGGTGAAGCGGGAGTGCAGGCTTTTCTGTCTGGGTTGTGTATCTCGGTTGGCCTTGGAATGGAGGGATGGACTCATGGGTACATGGGAGATTCTGCCTCTGAGGGGATTTGGCACATCTCCCAAGGCTTTGCTGTCTTTCTGGATGAAGGGAAGAGAGTTGTTTTCCTTCTCAGGGGTCCCACCATAGCAGGGATTCCAGAGTCAGCTTCGGGGTCCGGGCGCCTGGAGAAGATGACCTAAGGTGAGGATTTGGGCCTAGGAGTATGTCACGCCCAATATGCGGGCTCCTGGTCCAGCAAGCAAAGGGCCTGGTTTTAAAGCGGGCTCAGGCTGAGAGTCACAATGCCTGTTTCTTGCCAGGGAAGCCCTCGTGGGTGGGCCTGGTCTCATGGGACATGCAGCTGGCTCCCACTCTTACCGTAATACCCCCATCCCCACAGCAAGTTTTTCCTGTCACGGGGAAGGAGTAGTGCTCTTTGATGCTTGAGGTTCCCCAATAAGGCCGGGATTTCACCTATGGTCTGGACACAGATGACTGAATAGCCAGGTTGCATAGAGGTGACAGACACAGGCCAGGCAGAACCCATCTGCAGGATATGGGGGCCACTACCTGGGGGCCTGATGGCAGGTCAGGGCTCAGGCTGTGTCCGACAGAGATTAGTGCACAAGGTGGCCTAGGAAATTGGTGTGTTGTCAAGGTCCGTGCAGGTTGATCCTCACGTGGAGATACTGGGCAGACCTTTAGGGCCCTTCTCCTTTCTGGAGGGCAGGCAGAATCCTGCGTTTTCGCTCCTGAATGAACAATCTGAACAACTTGCAGGCCAGGAATGTGAGGACAGAATTCTGAACGCACAAGTGCCAGTTCAGTTCAGTGCATGGCATTTCCAATGTACAGAATCTGACTCGAGATCTCCAGCACCTGAGTCAGGGCTTGTTTCAGATGGTCACTCACGATGCAGTTTGTGTCCATGATGGCCAACGAATGGAGGGGTTGCCTCATGAGGCCATGGAGGTCTTCCCAGGCTGGGCTTGTGAGCTGCTCCGAACAGCAAGCTTTCCTTCTGCGGTATAGGAGGACTCCGTTTGGATGGAATCAGGGTCCCCCACATGACAAAGACGTCATAGCAGACGTCACTGCATGGATGGCTGGGAAGCACAGTTCCGCTTACACTTCTAGCCCAGGTACAAGGCCGTTTGGATCTGGTGGTTCTGGGGCAAAGTGCCCAGGATGCTGTGGTGACAGGGAGCTTCATTCTGTTGGGTCACCATTCTGGCTAGTGTCCAGGGAGACATTAGAATGTGGCGGGCGCTCAGGCGCCATTGAGGATTCTCCTCCCCTGAGGGTTGGACATAACCCCCAAGAGCCAGGTTGCCTTCTGGTGACAGGAAGTCTTCTGTTTTGTGGCTCATGAATCAAGTGTTGGAACATATGTAGGTATACCAGAGTTTTCCTCTGGAGACAGATGCTGGCAATCCTAAGCAAGTGTTTCCTTGAGATCCTAGGGTTATGTCAGGTCTCATCTTCTGACTAGGGTCATTGACCGAGGTGTCTGCCTGGACATAGGTGTCGGGCCTGTTACCGAATGCACATTTTATCCAAGGCGGCCAACGAATTTATGGTTGGCTCAGTGGCATTGCATATGTCTCCCAACCTGGAGAGTTTGTGCAAATGCATGGGCAGTTCGTCCTTTGTGGGCAGTCAGAGTCCTGCACTGTGGCTCCAGAGGCCCCATTCTGGAAGGCCTGTGAGCCAGGGTTTTGGGGACAAAAATCTGCAAACACAAACTTGGGATAGGGTTAGGGGCAAGGTGATCGCAGTCCCGAACTTCAGACCGTGAGGGCAGTGCTGTGGGATCTGAAATGAGGGTGACGGGGAGGTAAGATTGCAGGTTTTTCTGTCTGGGTTGTGTGTCTCAGTTGGCCACGGAATGCAGGGGTAACCTCATGGGGCCATGGGAGATTCTGTCTCTGTGAGGATTCTGCCCAGCTCCAAAGGTTTTGTTGTCTTTTGTGGGGGGTGGGGGGTAGGGAGAGTGCTGTGTTCCTTCTCAGGGGTCCTGCCATAACAGGGATTCCAGAGTCAACTTCTGAGTCTTGGCACCTAGAGAACCTGACAGAGGTTGAGGACAAGGGCCTAGGTGCATGTCAGGCTCAATATGCGGGCTCCTGGTCCAGGTAGCCAGGGGGTGGTTTGAAATTGGGCTATGGCTGACAGTCAAAATGCCTGTTTGTGGCCAGGGCAGCCCTCCTTGGTGGGCGTGGTCTTATGGGCCATGCAGCTGGCTCCCACTCTGAAGGTTAGACACCCATCTCCACAGCTAGCTTTTCCCGTCGTGGGGAAGGTGGAGTGCTCTTTTATGTTTGAGGTTCCACCGTAGGCCGTGATTTGATCTGTGGTCTGGGCACAGATGCCTGAATACCCAATTTGTGTAGAAATGAGAGTCTCTGGCCATGGCAGTTCCCACCTGCAGGGTATGGGGCCCACTACCCGGCGGGCTGATGGGAGGTCTTGGCTCAGGCTGTGTCAGACAGAGCATTATTGGACAGGGTGGACTAGGATATTGGGGTGCCATCGAGGTCAGTGCAGGTTCATCCTCATGTGCGGATTCTGGGCAGACCCCTAGGGATGTTCTTCTTTCTGGAGGGCAGGCAGAAGACTGCTTTGGGGTTCCTGAATGAACTTTGTGGAGGTCTTGCGGCCCAGGAGGGTGAGGACCGAATTCTGAATGCAGGAGCACTGGTTCATTTCAGTGCCGAGCACATGGCATTTCCAATGTGCAGCATCTGACTCGAGATCTCCAGCACCTAGTCAGGGCACGTGTCAGATGGTCGCTCATGCTGGAGTTTGTGTCCATGATGGCCGACGAATGGAGGGGTGGCCTCATGAGGCCATGGAGGTGATCCCAGGCTGGGGATTGTGAGCTGATCCGAACAGTAAGCTTTCTTTCTGCGGGACAGGGAGGGTCCGTTTGGATGGCACCAGGGTCTCCTGTATGGATTGACATTGTAGTAGAAGTCACCGCATGGATGCCTGGAAAGCCCAGCTCCACTTACACTTCCAGCTCAGTAACAAGGCGGTTTTGATCTGGTGGCTCTGTGGCAAGGTGGCCAGAGGGCTGAGGTGATAGTGAGCCTCCTGCTGATGGGTCACAATGCTTGCTTGAGTCCAAGGAGACCTTAGGTGTGGCACGGGATCAGGAGCCATGCAGAATTCTCCTCCCCTTGGGCGCAGTTCCCAAGAGCCAGGTTGCCTTCTCTGGAAAGGAAGTCTTCTGTTTTGTGGCTCAGGGATCAAGTGTTGGACCATATGTAGGTATTCCAGAGTTTGCCTCTGGGGGCAGATGCTTGCAAACCTAAGCTAGTTTCTGTTGAGGTCCTAGGGGGTTATCAGGTTGCATCTTCTAACTCAGGGCCATTGACCTGGGTGTCTGCCTGGAGGTAGGTTTCAGGCCTGTGTCTGAATGCGCATTTTTTCCAAGGTGGCCAAAGAATTTGTGGTTTGTTCAGTGGCATTGCAGGATTCTCCCAATCCAGAGTGTTGTGCAAATGTGACGGGCAGAGTTTCCTTCTGGTGGGCTGGCAGAGACCTGCTCTGTGGCTCCAGAGGCCCCATTCTGGAGGACCTGTTGGCCAGGGCTTTGGGGACAAAATCTGCAAACACAAGCTTGGGATACTGTTAGACTCGAGGTGATGGCAGGCCAGATCTGCACACTGTGAGGGCAGTGCCACGGGATCTGAATTTAGGGCAATGAGGAGGCAGGAGTGCAAGCTTTTCTGTCTGGGATATGTGTCTCTGTTGGCCACGAAATGTAGTGGTGGGGCCATGGGATATTCCGCCACTGTGAGGATTCTGCCTGGCTCTCTAGGGTTTGGTGTCTTTTGGGGGGAAGGGAAGATAGCTGTTTTCCGTCTCAGGGGTCCTGAAAGAGCAGGGATTCCAGAGTCAGCTTCTGGATCTGGACACCTGGAGAACGCAACCAAGGTGAGGATTTGGGTCTAGGGGCATGTCAGGCCCCATATGCTGGCTCTTGTGTCAGCTGGCGAGAGGATGGCTTGAAATCAGTATCAGGCTGAAGGTCCCAATGCCTGTTTGTTGCCAGGGCTGCCCGCCTGGGTGGACGTGGACTCATTGGCCATGCAGTTCGCTCCCACTCTGAGGGTTAGAGCCCCATCCCCACAACAAGCTTTTCCCATCATGGGGAAGGATTGTTGTTTTATGCTTGAGGTTCCCCCCATAGGCTGAGATTTGAAGTATGATCTGGGCAATGCACCTGAATATACAGGTTGGGTAGAGTTTATAGTCTCTGACCATGGCAGGTCCCACCTGCAGGATATGGGGTACGCTACCTGGGCGGCTGATGGGAAGACAGGAATCAGGTTGTGTCAGACAGAGCATTAATGCACAGGGTGGCCAAGGATATTGGGGTGCGTACAGAAGTCTGAAAGCACAAGCCCCGGTTCAGTTCAGTGCCAAACACATAGCAGTTCCAATGTGCAGCATGGGACTCTAGGTCTCCAGCACCTGAATCAGGGCCAGTGTCGGATGGTTGTTCATGCCGAAGTTTGTGTCCCTGATGTCCGATGAATGGAGGGGTGGCCTCATGAGGCCATGGAGGTTTTCCCAGTCTGGGGCTTGTGAGCTGCTCCGAACAGCAAGCTTTCCTTCTTAGGGACAGTGGGAGTCCATTTTGATGGCTCCAGTGTACCCCATATGGAAAGTCATGGTAGCAGAGCTCACCGCATAGATATCTGGAAAGCCCTGTTCAGCTTATCCTTTCATCCCAGGAACAAGGCTGTTTTGATCTGGTGGTTCTGAGGAAAGTGCCCAGTGGGCTGGTTGACAGGGAGTCTCCTGCTGATGGATCACAATGCTGGCTTTTGTCCAGGGATACCTTAGAATGTGTCGTGGGCTCAGGCACCATGTATGATTCTCCTATGAGGGTTGGACGAAGTTCCCAAGAGCCAGGTTGCCTTCTGGGGACAGGAGGTGTTGTTTTGTGGCTCAGGAACCAAGAGTTGGACCATATGCCGGTATTCCAGAACCTGCCTCTGGGGACATATGCCTGCTAAACTCAGTTAGGGTTCCGTTGTTCTCCTACGGGCATGTCAGTTTCCTTCTCACTCAAGGCCATTGACCTCGGTGTTTGCCTGGAGGTAGGTGTCTGGCCTGTGTCCGAATGCACATTTCTTTTCAGAGTGGCCAACAAAATTGGGTGGGCTCAGGGGATTTGCAGATGTCTGCCAATCTGTACAGTTTGTGCTACTGTGACAGGCAGAGTTTCCTTTGGGAGGCCAGGCAGAGTCCTGTCCTGTGGCTCCAGATGCCCCATCCTGGACGACCTGTCGGCTAGGGCTTTGGGAATAAAAGTCTGCAAACCAAAACTCAGGATAGGGTTAGAGGCTAGGTGATGGCAGGCCCAATCTGCAGACTGTGAGGGCAGTGCCTCAGGATCAGAAATGTGGGTGACGGGGAGGCGGGAGTGCAGGCTTTTCTGTTTGTATTGTGATTCTCGGTTGGCCACAGAATGGAGGGATGGCCTCATGGGTCCATGGGAGATTCTTCCTCTGTGGGCATTTTGCATGGCTCCCAAGGTTTTGGTGTCTTTCTGGATGAAGGGAAGAGAGCTGTTTGCTCTCAGGGGTCCCGCCATAGCAGGGATTGCAGAGTCGGCTTCTGGGTCCAGGCGCCTGGAGAACACAACCGAGGGTGAGATTTTGGGCCTAGGGTCATGGCAGGCATGATATTAGGGCTCCTAGTCCAGCGAGCTTGGAGACATGTTTGAAAGCAGGCTCAGGCTGATGGTCACAATGCCTGGTTATGCCCACGGTCCCCCCAAATGGAAAGACATTGTCGCAGAGCTCACCACATAGATATCTGGCAAGCCAAGCTCAGCTTCTCCTTTCAGCCCAGGAACAAGGCAGTTTTGATCTTGTGTCTCGGGGGCAAGTGCCCAGGGACCTTAGTTGACAGGAAGCCTCATGCTGATGGGTCACAGTGCTGTCTTGTGTCCAGGGAGACCTTAGAATGTGTTCTGTTTTGTGGTCAGGGACCAAGCGTTGGACCATATGTAGGTATTCCAGAACTGGCCTCTGGAGACAGATGCCTGCAAACCTCAGCTAGGGTCCCATTGAGGTGCTAGGGGCATGTCAGTTTCCATCTTCTGACTCAGGGCCATTGACCTGGGTGTCTGCCTGGAGGTAGGTGTCTGGCATGTGTCATACTGCGCATTTCTATCCAGAGCAGCCAATGAAATTGGGTGGCCTCAGGGGCCTTGCAGGTGTCTCCCAATCTGGAGGGTTTGTGTAACTGAGACTGGCAGTGTTTACTTCGTGAAGACAGGCAGTGTCCTACACTCTGGCTCCAAGGGCCCCATCCTGAAGGGCATGCTGACCAGGGCTTTGGGGTAAAATATCTGAAAACACCAACAAGATTTAGGGTGAGGGGTGAGGTGTTGGCTGGCCCGATTTGCAGACTGTGAGGGCAGTGCCTTTGTATCTGAAATGAGGGCGACGGGGAGGCTGGAGTGCAGGCTTTTATGTCTGGGTTGTTTGTCCTGGTTGTCCACGGAATGAAGGGGTGGCCTCATGGGTCCATGGCAGATTCTTCCTCTGTGGGGATTTTGCATGGCTCCCAAGGTTTTGATGTCTTTCTGGATGAATGGAAGATAACTGTTTTCCGTCCCAGGGATCCCCCCATAGCTGGGATTCCAGAGTCGGCTTCTGCATCCGGGCGCCTAGAAAACCGACTGAGGATGCGATTTTGGGCCTAGTGTCATGGCAGGCACAAATGCGGTCTCCTATTCCAGCTAGCAAGGGGGCTTGTTTTTAAGTAGGCTCAGTCTGATGGTCACAATACCTAGTTGTGCCCAAGGCGGAGCTCCTGGTTAGGCGTGGTCTCATGATCGATGCAGCTGGCTCCCACTCTGAGGATTTGACCCCCATCCCCAAAGCAAACTTCTCTGGCCATGGGAAAGAGGAACGCTATATTGTGTTTGAGGTTCCCCCATAGAACAGGATTTGAGCTATGACCGGGGCACAGACGTCTGAACCCCCAGGTTGGGTAGAGCTGACAGCATAGGGCCATGGCCAGTCCCACCTGCAGAAAATGGCACCCGCTACCTGGGTGGCTGACTGGAGGTCGGAGCTCAGGCCGTGTCAGAGAGAGCAATTGTGCACAGTGCATCATGGATATTTGTGTTCCATGTAGGGCTGTGCAAGTTGATCCTCATATGGGGATTCTGGGCAGACCCATAGGGCCCTTCTTCTTTTGGGAGGGCAGGCAGAAGGCTGCGTTGTGGCTCCAGAATTTCGAATTTGGAGGTATTGCCATCCAAGGGGTTGAAACGGAAGTCTGAACACCCAAGCCCCGGTTCATTACAGTGCTGAGCACATGGTAGTTCCAATATGTCAGCATCTGACACGAGATCTCCAGCACCTGCATCAGGGCAAGTGCCGGATGGTTGCTCATGCTGGAGTTTGTGTCCATGATGCCCGATAAAGGGAGGGGTGGACTCATGAGGCCATGGAGGTTTTCCCATGCTGGGGCTTCTGAGCTGCTCCGAACAGCAAGCTTTCCTTCTGCGGGACAGGGGGTGTCCATTTTTATGGCTCCAGTGTCCCCGAATTGATAGACATAGTAGCAGAGCTCACTGCATAGATATTTGGAAAGCCCAGCTCAGCTTCTCCTTTCAGCCCAGGAACAAGGCAGTTTCAATCTGTTGTCTCTGGGGCAAGTGTCCAGGGGGCCGAGTTGACAAGGAGCCTCATGCTGATGGGTCACAATACTGGATTGTGACCAGGGAGACCCTAGAATGTGGTGGGGGCTCAGGCGCCATGCAGGATATCCTCCCCTGAGGGGTGGACGCAGCTCCCAAGAGGCAGGTTGCCTTCTGGTTACAGGAGGTGTTCTGGTTTGTGGTGCAGCGATCAAGTTTTGGACCATATGTAGGTATTCCAGAGTTTGCCTCTGGAGACAGATGCCTGCCAACCTAAGCTAGGTTTATGTTGAGGTCCAAGGGTATGTCAGTTTCCATCTTCTGATTCAGGGCCATTGACCTGGGTCTCTGCCTGGAGGTAGGTGTCTGGCATATGTCAGACTGCACATATCTGTCCAAAGCAACCAACTAAATTGGGTGGACTCAGCGGCCTTGCAGGTGTTCCCCCAATCTGAAGGGGTTAATCAACAGTGACAGGCAGAGTTTCCTTTGGGAGGCCAGGCAGAGTCCTGCACTGTGGCACCAGTTGCCAGATCCTGGAGGACTTTTTAGACAGGGCTTTGGGGACAAAAGTCTGCAAACACATACTCGGGTTAGGGTGTTGGGCGACGTGATGGCAGGCCCGATATGCAGACCGTGAGGGCAGCTCTTTTGTGCTTCAGGTTCCCCCCTAGGCAGATTTGAGCTGTGGCCTGGGCACAAATGCCTGAACACACGGGTTGGGTAGAGATGACAGACTTGGGCCATAGCTGGTCCCACCTGAAGGATATGGGGCTCGCTACCATGGTGGCTGACTGGAGGTCGGGGCTCAGGCTGTGTCAGACAGAGCATTAGTGCACAGTGAGGCCTGGATAATGGGTTTCCATCTAGGGTGGTGCAGGGTCATCCTCACATGGGGATTCTGGCAAACACATAGGACATTTCTTCTTTCTGGACAGCAGGCAGATTTCCCAATCTGGAGGGCTTGCCATCCAGGAGGTTGAAGACAGTAGTCCAAATGCTCAAGCGCTGGTTCAGTTCAGTGCCATGCACATGGCAATCCCAATATGTCGTGTC
>NW_025721539.1:0-38031 GCF_922984935.1 Meles meles
GTTGTGGTGGCCTGGCTCATGCCTCGGTGACCACGACAGCCTTGGATTCCTGGTTCCGGGTGGGGGGTCCCTGGCGGGGCCTGCACGTTGCCCTTGATGTCGCAGGAGGCCCTGAAGCTCCCCCCGGCGGAGTAGGAGGCAGAAGTCCGCGTCAGAATTAGGCATAGGCCATGGGGCCGCCTCACCCAAAACAGCTCCACTCAAAGCTCAGGCTCCCCTGGCAGTAATGCAGCAGGCGAGGGGATGTGATTGCCCACCTGGTCAGCCAGAGGCACCGATGGAGGCTGTCTGGGAATGAGCCAGTTCTGCCTAGCCATCCGCACAGGAGGATGTGCCTGAGAGGGGTGGCGCGGGGCCGGGAGGGAGGTCTCCGAGGATGCACAGCTTTGTCTGCGTTAGTGCCCGCCGTGCGCTACCTAACTGCCTAATGCAACAGGCCGTGCGCGGGCCCAGTGGGCCTTGACACAATCTGTGAGGTGGAGTGGGTCCCAGTGGGAGGAGAGGGGATGCAGGGCCCACCTGCCGCCCAGGCTGGCCCTGTTGTTCTAGCTCTCTCATCTCCAGCCCTCGCAGAGTCCTTGACGCAAAGCAGTTTGTGAACCACCCGCAGATGTCAGCCATGATCAGTGGGCAAGATAAAGGCATACTTGGCTCCATGACGGATCTGAAGGTCTGGCCTGGGAGACGGAGGCCGGCCTGCGGGAGGGGAGAGGAGCGGGTAACGGAAGTGACCCCTCCCCAGGGCCAGGAGGGGAAGGGTCTGCCGGACAGAGATTTCAACCCTCTCCCCCACTTTGCCGCCCGGCAGGTGGAGGACCTCGAGTCCTCCCCGTGATCGCCGCAAGATCCTGCTCTTCTTTTCGCAAGAACTCCTACTTCCGCAATGAAGTCGTTGAGAAGGAGTATGTCCTCAGGGCTGCTGGTAAGGGGCCTCTGCGTGGATGGGCGGCAGCAGGGTGGAGGCGGCACGGTTGATTGAACCTGATGCCTCATCAGCGCCTTCTCACAGACCCATCTTCCTGCAGGGTACGAGCCGTCTCACTCCACTCCCCATCCAGTGGCACCGGAATTATGAACGGGAGGCTTATAGGCGCAGACACCACAACAGCAGCCTTAACTTCTTCAACTGGTTCTCGGACCACAGCTTTGCGGTGTCTAGCAGGATAGCTGAGGTGGGTCCCTGTGACGAACTGCGCACATGAACCCGGCTGTGTTCCCCAGCGGACTGGGATGGGCATCTGAGCCCCTGCCCCGTTTCCCCTTGCCAGATCCTCATGGACGACCTGTGGCCCAATCCCCTGCAGTACTACGTGAGGAAGAAGGCCCCAGCAGAGGGAACTGAGAGGAGGTCAGGTGAGCGGCCCAGGGCGTGGGAGCTGGGCTTCACAAATGCAGAAACTGAGGCTCGGAGGGAACGCTCCGAGGCAGTGGCCCCAGGTCAAAGGGGGCATCGCCGCGGGACAGGAGGACTGCAGAAGGGCAGTGTGGAGCTGGTTCTGCCTGGGGAAGCTTGAGGTAGGCGGGGCCAGCAGCGTCAATGAGCAGAGCTGGAGAAGCAGAGTCGGCTCAGCAGCTGCCCTTGTGGGAAAGTGCCATTCCCTGGCCACGGACCTCCTGCCCGCAGGTCTGCTAGCCACCAGCTCAACCTTTGTGCCCACCCTACGCGCCTCCCACCACCCTTGGCACAGGGGTCTGGGTACCGTGGTGTAAAGGGCTCAGGCGTCCACCCCGGCACTTTTCTGTGCTCATCAGCACGGTTGTCCCCGTCCTCCTCTGTGGGCAGTGATCTGTGCCCGACACAGTCACCCCGAGAACACTGGCCGGCGCGCACAGACACGTTGGCTGCGTGGTGGAGGAAGTGGCGGGCGATCACAGTCCGGGTCGGCGGGGGGACCCGGGGAGGTTGAACACCCTTCCGCGGGAGGGCCTTGAAACCCTCAAGCAACCTTAGGTATGGCCCACAGAGGATACACACGGGCCTCCTCACGTGTGCCTGTGTGTCCGTGCGTCTGTGTGTGTCCCTCCCAGGGAGCTTCACGGAGTTGAGATGAATATGCAGAAGCATCGCACTTGCCCGGAACCACGCAGAACCTTCCCATGGAGCCGAATGGTCAGCCCCGTTCCTCAGCACCGGGAGTACCTGAAGTCTGGTGCCGGGGTGAAACACAGGGCCGACGGAGGCCTCCTTGGATACATACTGAAAAGTAGTAATACGATGTCCGCCTTGTTACGTGTGTTGGCGTCTTTGTCATCACGCACGTATGCTTGCCCGAAGTCTAGGTCACACATTCACTGGGACGGCATCCCAGGGGGCAGAGGTCCTTCCGCTGGGGTTGGGGCTGGGGCTGTGGGCAGGGAGAGGAGATGAGGGAAAGGCCTGCGGACAGGGCTCATCTCTTCCCTGGGGAAGTGACAGAGGTCGAGGAAAGGGAGGGATGCGCCAGGGCCGAACACGTCCAGTGCCCAGGTCTGGTGGATGGCGATGACGGTCCTCCAGAGATGCTCCCTGGGGGATGTCCTCAGACACATCCACTACACACAGCACGGGGTGCGGACTGGTGTTTCATATTACTCTGTTGAACCCCAGTGCCAGTGTCTCCATTGGTCTAAGAAGGGGCCCGGGCTCTTGCTGACACAGTTATCCTCTCAGCCCCAGAAGAAAACATGAGCGACGGGGGCGCCAGTCCCTGTGGAGGGACTGTTGCAGTGCGGTCAGAGGCAGGTGGGAATGTAGGAAAGGTGACACTCTCATTCGGGCCCAAGTGGCTGGGAGGAAGTACAAAATGCAGGGCAGCGACACACAGAAACACACACACACGCACACCCTTGGTATCCAGTACCACTCCCCACAAGACACACACACACACACACAGAAACTGTCGTAAGTGCTGGACCTTCACTGAGCAGCGGGGGGGGGGGGGGTGTGGGACAATTCCATCTGCCCATGGCCTTAAGGGGTCCTCGGCCTGGGCCATTTCGGGGGGCTGCTGCCTATTCCTCTCTGCTTGTGGCGTTTGGTAGGCTGTTGCCAAGGATGTGAAGCCTAGGGGAGAGGAAGGAACAGGGTCCGCCAGTCCTAGGCACCTCCCACCTGGCTGTGGGCACCGGGCTGGTGTTGAAGCCTGGCCTGCCCCCTGCGCCCAGCCCGGCCTGGCCTGGCCTGGCCCAGAGAGATGGTGAGGCCGTGGAGGGCGGATCCTTTTGGAGGTCAGGGAGCCCCAGATGTTAGGAGTCCGCGGAGGGTGGGGGACTCCGGGCCAGGGTCCCCAGCACTAAGACGGGGAGCCAGGACTTCTAAGACAAATCCGCGCTAGCATTCCATTTTCGCACCTAGACGAGAGCTCGAGGGTATCCTGTCTAGCAGCCTCTGCAGGGCTGACTTTTGCAACACAAGCCGAAACAAAGCCACTCACCGTGAAACATCGGTCCCTGACCCAAGTTGAGGCAGCGAGCCTCCAGATGCCAGCCCATCAGCCCCATGGACATGGCAGACAGGGGCATGATCAAAGCCCTGACTGGCAACACCTTCACAGCGATTCCGCAGGGGCCTCGCTCCCGAGGCCCTTGGAAGAGCTTATAAAAACCCCTAAATTGGAATGGGAACACGGCAGCCCTCCCGGGAGCATGGTGCCCTTGCCCAGTAAAGTCTGCCCCGCTTCCCAGCACTCTCTGTCTGGTCTACCACGCGCTTCCCTCCTCGAAGCGGCGTGACCTGGATCCTGGGCACTAAGGGAACAACACGTCTGTAACCCAGAGTGCTGTCTGAGAGGAGAGGACCGCCTGCGGCATTGCCAGGCATTCTGCCTCCATGGCTCTGGAGCACGTGCGTCTGTCCCTGGCCGCTCTGGAACTTCGTGCACTTGTCTGGGTAAAGGGGGGTCCGCTCTTTGCCCGCGTTTCTGTGTCTTCGTGAGCGTGCCTTGGCGTGACTTGGTCTGGCTCTACCTGTGCCGTCACGTCTCCGATCTCGCATCTGTGCTCATCCCGCCTACGCCAGTGCTGGGCCCCCATAAGTGCCTTTGGCCCTGGTGGGTCGCTGCTTTGCTACAGCCGCCGGGTTGTCGGCCTGACTTGTGTTGGTTGTATGAGTTCCTGTCTCTGAGGCGGTCTGCCTGTGAATTGGACCCCGTTTTCGAGTCAGAACGCTCTCCTCCTCCAGCGGGGTTGGCGCAGCGTCTGTAATCTTTGGTGAGGCCCGGGAAGTCCTTGGCTGCCCGGGCCGTAAGGTAGGTGGTGACGCGTCCTTGGGAATCGAGGAACAGCCCCGCACCTACTGCCCGTCAGCGCGGGGAAGGGATCTCAGGGGCCTCGCTTCGGGCATGAGGTCACTCATCTCTCTCACTCCTCCCACTTTCCACTGCTCTGTGGCTTTGGGACGACAAGCTCAGTCTCTCGCACGTAGCATAGACACGGGCAGCTTTTCAAAGGCTGCCCGTTCTGCTGTCGTCCACATCTTACTCCATTGCTCTGAAGCGTCTTTACTGACCAGGGCAGACTGACGTCCACGATTGCAGTGCTGGGTTTCTGTGTACCCCCGGCCTGTTTCCACCCTCTGTTCCTCCGTGACGTCCTCCTTTGGTGTATGATTCTTGTTTCCAGGAAACATGATCGCTGACCTGGTTGGCACCACTGGGTTGAGCTCTGCTCAGAGGATGTTTTGCTTCTGCACACGTGGGTGGTCCCTTCTTCAGAGGCAATGTGTCCTTTTGGTCTGTATGCCTTGCAATGTATGAATTCAGCTAGGGCAATCAAGGCCCTGCCTCCCTGTCTCTGCCCTTCCTCGCTCCCTCCCTCTCTTCCGCCTCCCATCCCTGCTACTACAGTAGTCTCCCTCCTGCCCATGTTCCTCTCTTCCCTCCTGTCCATCCCTCCCACTCGCCCTCTCTCACCTGCCTCTTCCTAGCCTTCTCCGCTTCTCTCCCTCTCTCCCCAGTCTCCCTCTCTCTCCCATCTCGGGGTCACCACCCCAGCCTTCCCCATCTCCAAGGCTGTGCTGTTTTTAGTGCAGTATTTCCTCAGGAGCCTCCTCTAGTGTTGTGGGTATGGTTGCACGTGCTAGGTCAGTTTGGATCGTACCAGTAATTCCAGAGTCTGGACTCTTTCAGGGACAGTCTCTGAAAAGTGGTCTTCTCCCCACAGACGGCCATGCATTTCTCTCCCTGCAGGCGTCCCTCTTTGCCGTGGCAAGTCGACTTTTAATAGAGACACTCGTGCCCACCAAGCACCCTGCACATAACCTCAAGGGAGTTGCCCCTGCTTCCTTACGGTCAAAATGCCCCAGGATACACACACCCATTCTTGTTGGAGGAGGCCCTCCCGTGGTGCAACCCCAACGCTGCCAGCCTTGCCACCGCCCATGGGGACTTCCTCACACCTCCGGCAGCTTGCATCCTATCGGCCACGTGACCCCCCCCCCCAAGCGGCGCTCCCCCCCCCCCACCCCGGGGCTGAACCCGCACGAGGTGTGGTTTGGACTGCAAGGACCTGGTGAGTACCAGAGAAAGGGCGCACGTGCCGTTAATGCTCACTTGGCCATCCCCTCCCCAGCTGGTACCGCACTCAGCGACAGACACGGACTAAGGGAGAACTTGGAGCAGAGTGGGAAGGAAGACACAGAGAGACCTCGCATGAAAGTCAGGCGACGGAAGAGGACGCAAAGAGGAGAAGAGACACTGACAGAACAGGGAAAAGCCTCGGGCCGAGGAAAGTACAGTGGGAGCGAGTCCTACCGGTGGCTCGGGCGGAAGAATACCCAGAATTGCCCTCTGGGCTAGAGGTCTGGCCCATTAGCATGCCACCGAGTCGCAACGACCGGCCTCACTGGGGCTGGGGTAGTCGATCTGTCCACCAGGGCGGCCACGGACCTGGGCTCTGTGCTAAGGACCATCAGGGAGGTGGTTTTGTGGGCGGTGCCTTTGTTTTAAGGAAAGGAGGGACCTGGGGGTTGGTGGGGTGGGGGGCGGGAGATGGTCCCTGCAGCCAGCATCTTGGTGGCGGCCACCTGGCTCCCTCCACCACTGGGCGGGTCAAGGGGGAAAGCACGTGGACAGTGATGTGGCAGCGGTGGAGCACCAGCTGATGACTCCAAGGCTTTGCCCCAGGTCGGCTGAGGCTTCCGAGCCGCGGGCGGACAGTGGGTTCGGCCGCTGGATTTCAGTTCTCTGGTGCCAGCCGAGTGGTCCCAGGAGAACGGATGAGAAAGGGTACAGCGTGTCTGTGATACCAGGGGACTTGCGGGAATGGCCCCGGCAGTGTCTGGGAAGAAAGGCTAGAGTGTGTCTGGGACACCCGGGGAAGAACGGGGATGGCCTGGGCCGTGTCTCCGAAGAAAACGTTTGCGGATGAGGGCCGGAGGGCCCCCTGAAGGAGGAGACCTGGCCGGGCTCCCTGGCTGGCTCCTGCCTGGGCAAGGGACAAGGCTGGTGGTGGCCACGTCCACCGCCCTGTCACTGGTTAGATCCGGGGGCCACCCAGCGTCCCGGGCGTGGCTCGGAGGCGCCATCCAGCCCAGGCCGCAGGCGGGCCTCCGCCACCGCTGCCCCCGACACCCCCTGCAGCGAGGCCCTGTGCGCCTGCGTGGCCCAGGCCCCCGCACTCTGGTAGGTGGCTCCGACCCGCCGGCCACAAGGGTCGCAGAGCTCAACCTGCCCGACACGCGACCATCTCCTTCCCTCCGCAGCTGCCTGGGCTCAGGGTCCCCGCCCAAGGAGAGTGAGTGGAGGTCCGGAGAAGGCGGGGCTGCCCTGGAATCCTGGACGCCCGTGGTCCAGGAGTGGGCAGGGAGGATGCGGGGAGGGGGTTCGGGGGAGGGGGCGGAGCTCCAGGAGCCGGGGCTCCTGCGGGCACGCGGGGGCGCTTCTGGACCAGGAGGCTGCGGGGATGGCGGCAGAGGCTGTGCGGGAAGCTGAGGCCCTGCAGGCCACAGAGGAGGCCGGTGCAGGGGAGGAGTGGGCCCTGGTGGTGGAGGACGTCATGGCGGTGGTGGGGGTGCTGGCGGTGGAAGACGAGGAGGTGGCACAAGCAGAGCAGGACGAGAGGCTCCAGGAGCTGCCGCAGGCGGAGCCGGTGCCACGGGCCGACACAGCCGGCGCCCCACTGGCCGCGCTGGAGGTGGTTCAGGAAGCGCTCCGCTCCGTGGACGCCCAAGCCTCCAGGGCCTACTTGTGGCTCCAGTGCAGGATGCATCAGAAGCGGAGCTCTCACCAGGCTGGAAGGAGGGCCGTCATGCAGGGCAGCCCTGGCTTCTGGGCCCAGGCGGTATCCTTCATCCTGCTGGTTGGCTTTGGCGGCAGTGGAGGAAGAGAGGGAGGAGGGCAGCGGGGGAGCCGGGCCTGGGCCAGGGCAAGGAGAGCTGTGGCGATGGCCACGCTCCCCCAACAGTGGGGCCCAGCCCGCCAGCAGTGGGCACCCTCCCGCAGCCATCCACCCCCAGCAGTGGCCTCACCCCTCTATTGCACAGCACAGTGTGGTCCTGGAGTGGGTGTTTGCTGGGCGGCAGTGGGGGGCACTGGGGGGAAGGGCAGGAGATGGGATGAGACCTGTTCAGGCCTGCCTGAACAGAAGCTCCGGGCCAATGTTCTGGGGCTGCAGCTCCCCCAACCCTCTTCTGGGGGTCAGGGAACACGTGTCAACACTTTCAACACCTGGTGAAGCCCAGGCACACCTGGCTCAGGGCAGATATTGGAAGGAAATGATTCTCTGGGTACATGGGGCAGATGGAGAGTCTGCCCACCCCCTTCCCTGTCCTGCGCAGCCAGTGCAGTTTCCCAGATTGTTCGCTGTAGACCCACAGTTTCATCTGCATGCGCACACTGAAACTCCGTCGGCAGGCTGCCTGGCTTCAGCGAACCCCAGGAGCCCAGCCACGGTGCAGGGCTGCTACCAACTCTGTCTCCACGGGCCCTGCTGCGGCAGACCTGAAGCCCCTGGCCCAGGAGCCCTAAGACACGTTTCTTGCCTACCTGCCCCGCCCTCTCCATGCCCCCCCCCACCCGCCCCCTCACTCTCTTTCCTCCCCGCCCTTCCTCTGTGTCTCCTCCTCAGTGTCTGGGTCTCTCTGTCTCTCTCTCTTCTCCTATCCCCCCTGCTCCCAACCTACGGTTTTCCCTCCCTCTCTCGCTGCATCTGCCAGGCTCTTGCTTTGCACCTGGGTGTGCAGCCATGCTGCAAGTGAGCGGAGCAGCCCCCTTGTGGGCACAGAAGGTCCCTCAAGGGCCCAGGGCTTCAGTGAGCACCCAAGCAAACACAGCCGGGAGAGTGGGACCGAGCACATCCAGGCAGCCAAAGCGGTGACTGTCACATGGTCCAGCAGGCCACGGGCCCAGACCCGTGGCCGCAGGAAGGGAGAGCAGTCAGGCGCTTGACCTTCCCACGTTGGGCCCCGTCAGCCTCAGCCCTGTTGGTCCTCGAAGCCCAGCGACGCCCCAGTGCAGAGCACGGGTGATGACAGGGCACGCGCTGAGGAGGTTGGGAGGGAGGCAGTGCCTGCTGTTTCTGCACACGCCCCATTCGGTCCCCTGCTCTCAGACGGGTAGGGCCGGGCTGTCCTGGTTCTCTTTCCGGAGCACCTGAAGTCGAGGCTCCTTGGCCCAAGACTGATCCTGAATCGCCCCCAGATATCAGCTGTGACGGGCGGCCAGGACACAGACTTGCTCAGCTACCTGACCGATTTAGAGGTTGGCCCTGGAGACCTAGGCTGGCGGAGGTGCGATGGCAGTGGGGTTTGAGCAGGAGGGGGCCTGGTAAAGTTGTTCAGAGTCAAGGACAGGCACTCAGTCAGGACACCGAGAAGGACGCGTCCCCCTCCCCCTCCTCTTTCTTAGGCGGGGCAGGTGGAGGAACTGGGCCGTCCCACGTACCGCTGCTGGCTGATGTTTTCCTTTGGGAGCAACCCCTACTGCCAGATCAAAATGATCGTTAAGGAGTATCACCTTAGCATTGCCGGTAGGAGTGGGCTCGAGCTTCAGGGGAGCTGGCGGAGGGCCGCCGGGGCAGGTGGGCACTGGGAGCGGGTAGGGAGGAATGCAGGGTACTCGGGGCAGGGGTGGGATTCAGCACAGGACGGAGAAAGGAGGCAGCTTGAGAGCGAGAGCGGGCGTGCGTCCCTGGCCATGGAGAGCCTCCCTTAAGTTTCCTCGTCCTGCGGGATATAGGGCGACTCGTTGCACTGCGGTCCAGTGGTTCTGCGATTAGGAACGTGGAGCTGCCAGCTGCAGGCAGGACACCAGCAGCCGGGACTTCTTTAACTGGTCGTCTGACCCCAGGTGCCCAGGGTCTACAGGATGGCCGAGGTGGGGACCCTGCAGCCTTCGTCAGCAGCGGTGATGCTGGAGCCCCGGCTGCCTGGGTCACGTTCTCACCTGCCCGTTTTGTCGTGTCGGGTCTTCATCGAGCACCTGTGGCCCAATCCCTTGCAGTACTACCCGAGGAGCTGTGAGGGCGGGGTCTTGAATGTGGAAGCAAGGTGCCAGGGACTGTCAGCTTAGCGGCAGGGCAACGGAGGCTCAGAAGACCCTGGGCCCCAGGGTGCTCTGGGCGTGGGTTGCAGCATGGGAAGGGAGTCTGTGGGAAGTCTGGGCACACCCCCGAGGCAGCGCGGGTGTCCACCTGGGGGAGATCAGGCCGGCCACGCGGTTAGCCAGAATGTTCCTGGTCAATCAGGAGAAGCAAGGCTTCTCCACCCCATTCCTCCGAAAAGCCACCCGTGACTGTGGCCCCTCTCTCTAGGTCCTCCTGCCACTCATTCAGTGGGGGATGGCCTGCCTGGCTTTGGGAGAGGGGCTCCCATGGCCCGTCCCCTCCTGCGCCATGGTTCCCTGACTTCCCTCCATGTTTCCGAGTACCGCCTGTCCTCCCACAGCCCTACGGCCATCCTTGGGAATGGTACTAGGCCATCTGGAGGATGGGTCGTGAAGCCCTCGCTGAGAAGGAGGAGGGATCCCACAAGGACGAGGCATGCTGTCAACACCACCTTGGCTATCCTTGGCATCAAACAGTTTCACAAAGAGCTAACATTTCTGTGTCTATTTTCGTGTGCATGGGTTCGTATGTGTCTGGGGTGTGTGTGTGTGTGTGAATGCATGTGTGTATGTGTCGTGGCATGGCATCTGTGTGGTAATGGACATCGCAGAGCATCTGTGTTTGACCACGAAGAAGAAGTTGTGGAGGCCTCCACTGTTGTGAGACATGGCAGGGCTAGTCTACGTGGTGCTCGGCCTGCAGGGGACAGAAAGGAGGAAAAGGATCCGCAGGGGCAGGGGGGTTTCCTCCAAGCCCCATCCTGTTGGATTCCATGTGTGGGTGTGATGTGTAGCATGGGGGCACGGGGCGGCAGGTCTTGGCCTGCAGAGAGGCCCCCGCACTTCCTAGGCAGGGTCTGGGGGGAGGATGGGAAAAGGCAGACCTCCCTTGGCGAAGCCTTGTTCTTTAGAGCCAGGGACACAGGTGGGGTCGGCCTGCGCCGAGCGGGGCCCTATTGGCCCCGTGGCTCCTCGTACCCCCACATTCACTTCGCTTGGATAGTTTGGCCCGGTTCCCTTACTCCTGGACGCGTGCCCTGCATTGCTGCGATGTCATCCCGTGCATGCTTCTCGTCAGGCCCCAGCGCAAAACCAAGGGTCCCGGGAGGACCAAGGCGGTGGCGGTCACTCGTGGTCCCTGTGGACTCACGCCCCTCCCGCTGATAACACCACCCACCCGCAGGAGACTGTTCCATGGATGTCTGAGGGAAGGCAGGTGTGCGCTGTGGGCTGTGTGACGTCGTGAGTGTGCTACGTGTGGGGGAGCGGGTGTGGGGCCGGTCTGCGTCTGTATCCGTTGGTTCTGCCTGTGCGTGAGCGCGCGTGTGTGTGCTTGGCGTAGTGTGTTCCGTGTGCTTGCATAAGCATGCGCGGGCGCGCTTAGCTAGGTAGTGTGCCTGTATGACTCAGAGTATGTGTTTTGCTTACACGTTTCTATATCTGCAGGGGCGTATGTGTGTGTGTGTGCGTGCGTGCGTGCTCAGATGTGTGGCGGTCAATTGTGTATGCCTGTGTGCCAGAGGCCGTGGGTGTGGTGTGGTGTATGTGTGAGGGTGTATGAGTGTGAGTGTGAATTTTCCTGGGCCCTCGTGTGTATGGTTTATTTGGGGTGGGACCATATGTGTATGTCTGTGCTGGGGACACGTGTGTATGTGGATGCGTGTACTTTGAATGGGTGTGAGTGTGTGTGTGGTGGGGGGGAGGTAACAACCAGCTTGGGACCCTGTTGCTTGTCACGTGACCAGTGGCAAGTCGCAGACGGGCCGAGGGCTTTTATTTCCTGGGAGAAGGGCTGCTCAGAGAGGCTTCTGCATCTTTCTTGCTGAAGCCTTGTTCTTCCAGAGACCCTGTGGGCAGAGAGAGGGCAGAGAAAGAGCTCCTGAATACAAAGAGCGAGAGAGGGGAAGACGCAGAGGAGCGCAGGAGGAAAGGACAGGCGGACAGATGGACGGAGCACTCTCCGTCCTGCTTGTGCCGGGCGGCCAAGGACAGGCACTGGGGGGAACTGCGGCCGCACTTCCCGACCCCCATCCTCCAAAGAGGCAGACAGCTTCGGGGGCTCTGTCTCCTAGAACGGCAGTATTCTACGATGCCTGGGCTGACGATTTCCACGCACGCCTGACCAGTGTTCGCAGGGTGGCGGACGGTGTCCTCAGCCTTCGAGGAGTGTGTTGGGGAAGGGCAAGGGACAGTTTCTCCTTGACAAGCTTCAAATACCAGGTGGAGAGCGTGGTGAAGGCGGCCACGGGGTGGGGGGCCGGGGTGCGCAAGGACCCCACAGGTGGAGCCTGAGGCCACCCTGGAGGAGGCGTACTGGCCGGCGCCCTGGCGGGCTCCTGTGGGGGTGAGGGGTGGGGCCAGAGAAGGCCCTGCCCAGCGCGGTGTCAGTGGTTGGCCCCGGGGGTCGACCCTCATCCTGGGCGTGGCTTGGGCGGGCTCCCGTGGCCCAAGCCGCACGCGTGCCTCTGCCACCTCTGCCCGGCGCCGGCTTGCCCAAGGCCTTGTGCGCATGCGCCCCCCAGGCCCCCACCGCCGTTAGGAGGCTGCCGCCCGCAGCCATTCCTGGGCGCCAGAGCGCTAGCTGCCGGGCTGCGTGCGGAGCCACGTGCTCTCGCCTCCATCTCCTTCCGTCCAACGCTGCCAGGGCTCAGGGCCACGGGCACATGGAGAGCGGGGCGGGGTCCGGGGAAGATGGGGCTGCCCCAGAATCCGGGAGCACCTTGGTCCCGGAAGGGTGCGGTGAGGAGGTGGGGGCCCTCAGGGAGCCGGGTGCCGGGCGGGAAGTGGGGGCGCTGCCGGCCTTAGGGGCTGGGGCGGTGGCGGCAGAGCCTGTGCGGGAAGCCAAGGCCCGGCAGGCCGGAGGCGAGGCCAGCCTGGGGGCGGAATGGGTGGTCTTGGTGGAGGACAGGATGGCGGCGCCTGACGTTGGGGCAGAGGCAGACGAAGGGGGGGAGGGTCTAGAGGAACGGGAGGAGGACGAGGAGGTCAAGGAGGATGCAGAGGATGAAGGGAAGCACATTGAAGTGGTGGAATGTCCTGAAGAGGCTGAGGAGGGGGACGAGGAGGCGGCTGCGGAGGGGCAGGGGGCTGAGGAGGATAAGGAGGAAGGGGGAGAACGATGACAAGGAAGAGTCTGTTGAGGAAGAGGCTAAGGAGGAGGATGAGCCACTTAATAAGGAGGAAGAGAAGCCTGAGGCGGATTCTGTGGAGGAAGGGGCTAAGGCTGAGGAGGATTTTGAAGAGCAGGTGGCTGAGGACGTGGAGGCGGAGGCGGAGGAGGACAAGAGGGAGGAGAGCCAGGAGGAGGCAGAAGCCCAGGCGCTGCGGGAGAAGCAGGAAGGGGAAGAGCAGCCAGGGGCACAGCCAGGTCCGCCCGGGTCCCCGCTCCAGGCCCTACGGGCCCTGCAGTCAGAGCTGGAGCCCGTGAACAAGGACGCCAGCAGGGCCTACTCTCGGCTCAAGCTCAGGTTCTGGCAGAGGCGACGGCGTCACCTGGACCACCGAAGCGCCCTCATCCGGGCCATCCCCGGCTTCTGGGCCAAGGCTGTATCCTTGACAGCTTCGCGGAGGGACCCCGATGTGGCCGGGCTAGTGCAGGAGGCTCCTGTGGCAGGGGGCCCGCGTTGTGGTGGCCTGGCTCATGCCTCGGTGACCACGACAGCCTTGGATTCCTGGTTCCGGGTGGGGGTCCCTGGCGGGGCCTGCACGTTGCCCTTGATGTCGCAGGAGGCCCTGAAGCTCCCCCCGGCGGAGTAGGAGCAGAAGTCCGCGTCAGAATTAGGCATAGGCCATGGGGCCGCCTCACCCAAAACAGCTCCACTCAAAGCTCAGGCTCCCCTGGCAGTAATGCAGCAGGCGAGGGGATGTGATTGCCCACCTGGTCAGCCAGAGGCACCGATGGAGGCTGTCTGGGAATGAGCCAGTTCTGCCTAGCCATCCGCACAGGAGGATGTGCCTGAGAGGGGTGGCGCGGGCCGGGAGGGAGGTCTCCGAGGATGCACAGCTTTGTCTGCGTTAGTGCCCGGCCGTGCGCTACCTAACTGCCTAATGCAACAGGCCGTGCGCGGGCCCAGTGGGCCTTGACACAATCTGTGAGGTGGAGTGGGTCCCAGTGGGAGGAGAGGGGATGCAGGGCCCACCTGCCGCCCAGGCTGGCCCTGTTGTTCTAGCTCTCTCATCTCCAGCCCTCGCAGAGTCCTTGACGCAAAGCAGTTTGTGAACCACCCGCAGATGTCAGCCATGATCAGTGGGCAAGATAAAGGCATACTTGGCTCCATGACGGATCTGAAGGTCTGGCCTGGGAGACGGAGGCCGGCCTGCGGGAGGGGAGAGGAGCGGGTAACGGAAGTGACCCCTCCCCAGGGCCAGGAGGGGAAGGGTCTGCCGGACAGAGATTTCAACCCTCTCCCCCACTTTGCCGCCCGGCAGGTGGAGGACCTCGAGTCTCCCCGTGATCGCCGCAAGATCCTGCTCTTCTTTCGCAAGAACTCCTACTTCCGCAATGAAGTCGTTGAGAAGGAGTATGTCCTCAGGGCTGCTGGTAAGGGGCCTCTGCGTGGATGGGCGGCAGCAGGTGGAGGCGGCACGGTTGATTGAACCTGATGCCTCATCCAGCGCCTTCTCACAGACCCATCTTCCTGCAGGGTACGAGCCGTCTCACTCCACTCCCATCCAGTGGCACCGGAATTATGAACGGGAGGCTTATAGGCGCAGACACCACAACAGCAGCCTTAACTTCTTCAACTGGTTCTCGGACCACAGCTTTGCGGGGTCTAGCAGGATAGCTGAGGTGGGTCCCTGTGACGAACTGCGCACATGAACCCGGCTGTGTTCCCCAGCGGACTGGGATGGGCATCTGAGCCCTGCCCCGTTTCCCCTGCCAGATCCTCATGGACGACCTGTGGCCCAATCCCCTGCAGTACTACGTGAGGAAGAAGGCCCCAGCAGAGGGAACTGAGAGGAGGGCAGGTGAGCGGCCCAGGGCGTGGGAGCTGGGCTTCACAAATGCAGAAACTGAGGCTCGGAGGAACGCTCCGAGGCAGTGGCCCCAGGTCAAAGGGGCATCGCCGCGGGACAGGGAGACTGCAGAAGGGCAGTGTGGAGCTGGTTCTGCCTGGGGAAGCTTGAGGTAGGCGGGGCCAGGCAGCGTCAATGAGCAGAGCTGGAGAAGCAGAGTCGGCTCAGCAGCTGCCCTTGTGGGAAGTGCCATTCCCTGGCCACGGACTCCTGCCCGCAGGTCTGCTAGCCACCAGCTCACCTTTGTGCCCACCTACGCGCCTCCCACCACCCTTGGCACAGGGGTCTGGGTACCGTGGTGTAAAGGCTCAGGCGTCACCCCGGCACTTTTCTGTGCTCATCAGCACGGTTGTCCCCGTCCTCTCTGTGGGCAGTGATCTGTGCCCGACACAGTCACCCCGAGAACACTGGCCGGCGCGCACAGACACGTTGGCTGCGTGGGTGGAGGAAGTGGCGGGCGATCACAGTCCGGGTCGGCGGGGGGACCCGGGGAGGTTGAACACCCTTCCGCGGGAGGGCCTTGAAACCCTCAAGCAACCTTAGGTATGGCCCACAGAGGATACACACGGGCCTCCTCACGTGTGCCTGTGTGTCCGTGCGTCTGTGTGTGTCCCTCCCAGGGAGCTTCACGGAGTTGAGATGAATATGCAGAAGCATCGCACTTGCCCGGAACCACGCAGAACCTTCCCATGGAGCCGAATGGTCAGCCCCGTTCCTCAGCACCGGGAGTACCTGAAGTCTGGTGCCGGGGTGAAACACAGGGCCGACGGAGGCCTCCTTGGATACATACTGAAAAGTAGTAATACGATGTCCGCCTTGTTTACGTGTGTTGGCGTCTTTGTCATCACGCACGTATGCTTGCCCGAAGTCTAGGTCACACATTCACTGGGACGGCATCCCAGGGGGCAGAGGTCCTTCCGCTGGGGTTGGGGCTGGGGCTGTGGGCAGGGAGAGGAGATGAGGGAAAGGCCTGCGGACAGGGCTCATCTCTTCCCTGGGGAAGTGACAGAGGTCGAGGAAAGGGAGGGATGCGCCAGGGCCGAACACGTCCAGTGCCCAGGTCTGGTGGATGGCGATGACGGTCCTCCAGAGATGCTCCCTGGGGGATGTCCTCAGACACATCCACTACACACAGCACGGGGTGCGGACTGGTGTTTCATATTACTCTGTTGAACCCCAGTGCCAGTGTCTCCATTGGTCTAAGAAGGGGCCCGGGCTCTTGCTGACACAGTTATCCTCTCAGCCCCAGAAGAAAACATGAGCGACGGGGGCGCCAGTCCCTGTGGAGGGACTGTTGCAGTGCGGTCAGAGGCAGGTGGGAATGTAGGAAAGGTGACACTCTCATTCGGGCCCAAGTGGCTGGGAGGAAGTACAAAATGCAGGGCAGCGACACACAGAAACACACACACACGCACACCCTTGGTATCCAGTACCACTCCCCACAAGACACACACACACACACACAGAAACTGTCGTAAGTGCTGGACCTTCACTGAGCAGCGGGGGGGGGGGGGGGTGTGGGACAATTCCATCTGCCCATGGCCTTAAGGGGTCCTCGGCCTGGGCCATTTCGGGGGGCTGCTGCCTATTCCTCTCTGCTTGTGGCGTTTGGTAGGCTGTTGCCAAGGATGTGAAGCCTAGGGGAGAGGAAGGAACAGGGTCCGCCAGTCCTAGGCACCTCCCACCTGGCTGTGGGCACCGGGCTGGTGTTGAAGCCTGGCCTGCCCCCTGCGCCCAGCCCGGCCTGGCCTGGCCTGGCCCAGAGAGATGGTGAGGCCGTGGAGGGCGGATCCTTTTGGAGGTCAGGGAGCCCCAGATGTTAGGAGTCCGCGGAGGGTGGGGGACTCCGGGCCAGGGTCCCCAGCACTAAGACGGGGAGCCAGGACTTCTAAGACAAATCCGCGCTAGCATTCCATTTTCGCACCTAGACGAGAGCTCGAGGGTATCCTGTCTAGCAGCCTCTGCAGGGCTGACTTTTGCAACACAAGCCGAAACAAAGCCACTCACCGTGAAACATCGGTCCCTGACCCAAGTTGAGGCAGCGAGCCTCCAGATGCCAGCCCATCAGCCCCATGGACATGGCAGACAGGGGCATGATCAAAGCCCTGACTGGCAACACCTTCACAGCGATTCCGCAGGGGCCTCGCTCCCGAGGCCCTTGGAAGAGCTTATAAAAACCCCTAAATTGGAATGGGAACACGGCAGCCCTCCCGGGAGCATGGTGCCCTTGCCCAGTAAAGTCTGCCCCGCTTCCCAGCACTCTCTGTCTGGTCTACCACGCGCTTCCCTCCTCGAAGCGGCGTGACCTGGATCCTGGGCACTAAGGGAACAACACGTCTGTAACCCAGAGTGCTGTCTGAGAGGAGAGGACCGCCTGCGGCATTGCCAGGCATTCTGCCTCCATAGCTCTGGAGCACGTGCGTCTGTCCCTGGCCGCTCTGGAACTTCGTGCACTTGTCTGGGTAAAGGGGGGTCCGCTCTTTGCCCGCGTTTCTGTGTCTTCGTGAGCGTGCCTTGGCGTGACTTGGTCTGGCTCTACCTGTGCCGTCACGTCTCCGATCTCGCATCTGTGCTCATCCCGCCTACGCCAGTGCTGGGCCCCCATAAGTGCCTTTGGCCCTGGTGGGTCGCTGCTTTGCTACAGCCGCCGGGTTGTCGGCCTGACTTGTGTTGGTTGTATGAGTTCCTGTCTCTGAGGCGGTCTGCCTGTGAATTGGACCCCGTTTTCGAGTCAGAACGCTCTCCTCCTCCAGCGGGGTTGGCGCAGCGTCTGTAATCTTTGGTGAGGCCCGGGAAGTCCTTGGCTGCCCGGGCCGTAAGGTAGGTGGTGACGCGTCCTTGGGAATCGAGGAACAGCCCCGCACCTACTGCCCGTCAGCGCGGGGAAGGGATCTCAGGGGCCTCGCTTCGGGCATGAGGTCACTCATCTCTCTCACTCCTCCCACTTTCCACTGCTCTGTGGCTTTGGGACGACAAGCTCAGTCTCTCGCACGTAGCATAGACACGGGCAGCTTTTCAAAGGCTGCCCGTTCTGCTGTCGTCCACATCTTACTCCATTGCTCTGAAGCGTCTTTACTGACCAGGGCAGACTGACGTCCACGATTGCAGTGCTGGGTTTCTGTGTACCCCCGGCCTGTTTCCACCCTCTGTTCCTCCGTGACGTCCTCCTTTGGTGTATGATTCTTGTTTCCAGGAAACATGATCGCTGACCTGGTTGGCACCACTGGGTTGAGCTCTGCTCAGAGGATGTTTTGCTTCTGCACACGTGGGTGGTCCCTTCTTCAGAGGCAATGTGTCCTTTTGGTCTGTATGCCTTGCAATGTATGAATTCAGCTAGGGCAATCAAGGCCCTGCCTCCCTGTCTCTGCCCTTCCTCGCTCCCTCCCTCTCTTCCGCCTCCCATCCCTGCTACTACAGTAGTCTCCCTCCTGCCCATGTTCCTCTCTTCCCTCCTGTCCATCCCTCCCACTCGCCCTCTCTCACCTGCCTCTTCCTAGCCTTCTCCGCTTCTCTCCCTCTCTCCCCAGTCTCCCTCTCTCTCCCATCTCGGGGTCACCACCCCAGCCTTCCCCATCTCCAAGGCTGTGCTGTTTTTAGTGCAGTATTTCCTCAGGAGCCTCCTCTAGTGTTGTGGGTATGGTTGCACGTGCTAGGTCAGTTTGGATCGTACCAGTAATTCCAGAGTCTGGACTCTTTCAGGGACAGTCTCTGAAAAGTGGTCTTCTCCCCACAGACGGCCATGCATTTCTCTCCCTGCAGGCGTCCCTCTTTGCCGTGGCAAGTCGACTTTTAATAGAGACACTCGTGCCCACCAAGCACCCTGCACATAACCTCAAGGGAGTTGCCCCTGCTTCCTTACGGTCAAAATGCCCCAGGATACACACACCCATTCTTGTTGGAGGAGGCCCTCCCGTGGTGCAACCCCAACGCTGCCAGCCTTGCCACCGCCCATGGGGACTTCCTCACACCTCCGGCAGCTTGCATCCTATCGGCCACGTGACCCCCCCCCCCAAGCGGCGCTCCCCCCCCCCCACCCCGGGGCTGAACCCGCACGAGGTGTGGTTTGGACTGCAAGGACCTGGTGAGTACCAGAGAAAGGGCGCACGTGCCGTTAATGCTCACTTGGCCATCCCCTCCCCAGCTGGTACCGCACTCAGCGACAGACACGGACTAAGGGAGAACTTGGAGCAGAGTGGGAAGGAAGACACAGAGAGACCTCGCATGAAAGTCAGGCGACGGAAGAGGACGCAAAGAGGAGAAGAGACACTGACAGAACAGGGAAAAGCCTCGGGCCGAGGAAAGTACAGTGGGAGCGAGTCCTACCGGTGGCTCGGGCGGAAGAATACCCAGAATTGCCCTCTGGGCTAGAGGTCTGGCCCATTAGCATGCCACCGAGTCGCAACGACCGGCCTCACTGGGGCTGGGGTAGTCGATCTGTCCACCAGGGCGGCCACGGACCTGGGCTCTGTGCTAAGGACCATCAGGGAGGTGGTTTTGTGGGCGGTGCCTTTGTTTTAAGGAAAGGAGGGACCTGGGGGTTGGTGGGGTGGGGGGCGGGAGATGGTCCCTGCAGCCAGCATCTTGGTGGCGGCCACCTGGCTCCCTCCACCACTGGGCGGGTCAAGGGGGAAAGCACGTGGACAGTGATGTGGCAGCGGTGGAGCACCAGCTGATGACTCCAAGGCTTTGCCCCAGGTCGGCTGAGGCTTCCGAGCCGCGGGCGGACAGTGGGTTCGGCCGCTGGATTTCAGTTCTCTGGTGCCAGCCGAGTGGTCCCAGGAGAACGGATGAGAAAGGGTACAGCGTGTCTGTGATACCAGGGGACTTGCGGGAATGGCCCCGGCAGTGTCTGGGAAGAAAGGCTAGAGTGTGTCTGGGACACCCGGGGAAGAACGGGGATGGCCTGGGCCGTGTCTCCGAAGAAAACGTTTGCGGATGAGGGCCGGAGGGCCCCCTGAAGGAGGAGACCTGGCCGGGCTCCCTGGCTGGCTCCTGCCTGGGCAAGGGACAAGGCTGGTGGTGGCCACGTCCACCGCCCTGTCACTGGTTAGATCCGGGGGCCACCCAGCGTCCCGGGCGTGGCTCGGAGGCGCCATCCAGCCCAGGCCGCAGGCGGGCCTCCGCCACCGCTGCCCCCGACACCCCCTGCAGCGAGGCCCTGTGCGCCTGCGTGGCCCAGGCCCCCGCACTCTGGTAGGTGGCTCCGACCCGCCGGCCACAAGGGTCGCAGAGCTCAACCTGCCCGACACGCGACCATCTCCTTCCCTCCGCAGCTGCCTGGGCTCAGGGTCCCCGCCCAAGGAGAGTGAGTGGAGGTCCGGAGAAGGCGGGGCTGCCCTGGAATCCTGGACGCCCGTGGTCCAGGAGTGGGCAGGGAGGATGCGGGGAGGGGGTTCGGGGGAGGGGGCGGAGCTCCAGGAGCCGGGGCTCCTGCGGGCACGCGGGGGCGCTTCTGGACCAGGAGGCTGCGGGGATGGCGGCAGAGGCTGTGCGGGAAGCTGAGGCCCTGCAGGCCACAGAGGAGGCCGGTGCAGGGGAGGAGTGGGCCCTGGTGGTGGAGGACGTCATGGCGGTGGTGGGGGTGCTGGCGGTGGAAGACGAGGAGGTGGCACAAGCAGAGCAGGACGAGAGGCTCCAGGAGCTGCCGCAGGCGGAGCCGGTGCCACGGGCCGACACAGCCGGCGCCCCACTGGCCGCGCTGGAGGTGGTTCAGGAAGCGCTCCGCTCCGTGGACGCCCAAGCCTCCAGGGCCTACTTGTGGCTCCAGTGCAGGATGCATCAGAAGCGGAGCTCTCACCAGGCTGGAAGGAGGGCCGTCATGCAGGGCAGCCCTGGCTTCTGGGCCCAGGCGGTATCCTTCATCCTGCTGGTTGGCTTTGGCGGCAGTGGAGGAAGAGAGGGAGGAGGGCAGCGGGGGAGCCGGGCCTGGGCCAGGGCAAGGAGAGCTGTGGCGATGGCCACGCTCCCCCAACAGTGGGGCCCAGCCCGCCAGCAGTGGGCACCCTCCCGCAGCCATCCACCCCCAGCAGTGGCCTCACCCCTCTATTGCACAGCACAGTGTGGTCCTGGAGTGGGTGTTTGCTGGGCGGCAGTGGGGGGCACTGGGGGGAAGGGCAGGAGATGGGATGAGACCTGTTCAGGCCTGCCTGAACAGAAGCTCCGGGCCAATGTTCTGGGGCTGCAGCTCCCCCAACCCTCTTCTGGGGGTCAGGGAACACGTGTCAACACTTTCAACACCTGGTGAAGCCCAGGCACACCTGGCTCAGGGCAGATATTGGAAGGAAATGATTCTCTGGGTACATGGGGCAGATGGAGAGTCTGCCCACCCCCTTCCCTGTCCTGCGCAGCCAGTGCAGTTTCCCAGATTGTTCGCTGTAGACCCACAGTTTCATCTGCATGCGCACACTGAAACTCCGTCGGCAGGCTGCCTGGCTTCAGCGAACCCCAGGAGCCCAGCCACGGTGCAGGGCTGCTACCAACTCTGTCTCCACGGGCCCTGCTGCGGCAGACCTGAAGCCCCTGGCCCAGGAGCCCTAAGACACGTTTCTTGCCTACCTGCCCCGCCCTCTCCATGCCCCCCCCCCACCCGCCCCCTCACTCTCTTTCCTCCCCGCCCTTCCTCTGTGTCTCCTCCTCAGTGTCTGGGTCTCTCTGTCTCTCTCTCTTCTCCTATCCCCCCTGCTCCCAACCTACGGTTTTCCCTCCCTCTCTCGCTGCATCTGCCAGGCTCTTGCTTTGCACCTGGGTGTGCAGCCATGCTGCAAGTGAGCGGAGCAGCCCCCTTGTGGGCACAGAAGGTCCCTCAAGGGCCCAGGGCTTCAGTGAGCACCCAAGCAAACACAGCCGGGAGAGTGGGACCGAGCACATCCAGGCAGCCAAAGCGGTGACTGTCACATGGTCCAGCAGGCCACGGGCCCAGACCCGTGGCCGCAGGAAGGGAGAGCAGTCAGGCGCTTGACCTTCCCACGTTGGGCCCCGTCAGCCTCAGCCCTGTTGGTCCTCGAAGCCCAGCGACGCCCCAGTGCAGAGCACGGGTGATGACAGGGCACGCGCTGAGGAGGTTGGGAGGGAGGCAGTGCCTGCTGTTTCTGCACACGCCCCATTCGGTCCCCTGCTCTCAGACGGGTAGGGCCGGGCTGTCCTGGTTCTCTTTCCGGAGCACCTGAAGTCGAGGCTCCTTGGCCCAAGACTGATCCTGAATCGCCCCCAGATATCAGCTGTGACGGGCGGCCAGGACACAGACTTGCTCAGCTACCTGACCGATTTAGAGGTTGGCCCTGGAGACCTAGGCTGGCGGAGGTGCGATGGCAGTGGGGTTTGAGCAGGAGGGGGCCTGGTAAAGTTGTTCAGAGTCAAGGACAGGCACTCAGTCAGGACACCGAGAAGGACGCGTCCCCCTCCCCCTCCTCTTTCTTAGGCGGGGCAGGTGGAGGAACTGGGCCGTCCCACGTACCGCTGCTGGCTGATGTTTTCCTTTGGGAGCAACCCCTACTGCCAGATCAAAATGATCGTTAAGGAGTATCACCTTAGCATTGCCGGTAGGAGTGGGCTCGAGCTTCAGGGGAGCTGGCGGAGGGCCGCCGGGGCAGGTGGGCACTGGGAGCGGGTAGGGAGGAATGCAGGGTACTCGGGGCAGGGGTGGGATTCAGCACAGGACGGAGAAAGGAGGCAGCTTGAGAGCGAGAGCGGGCGTGCGTCCCTGGCCATGGAGAGCCTCCCTTAAGTTTCCTCGTCCTGCGGGATATAGGGCGACTCGTTGCACTGCGGTCCAGTGGTTCTGCGATTAGGAACGTGGAGCTGCCAGCTGCAGGCAGGACACCAGCAGCCGGGACTTCTTTAACTGGTCGTCTGACCCCAGGTGCCCAGGGTCTACAGGATGGCCGAGGTGGGGACCCTGCAGCCTTCGTCAGCAGCGGTGATGCTGGAGCCCCGGCTGCCTGGGTCACGTTCTCACCTGCCCGTTTTGTCGTGTCGGGTCTTCATCGAGCACCTGTGGCCCAATCCCTTGCAGTACTACCCGAGGAGCTGTGAGGGCGGGGTCTTGAATGTGGAAGCAAGGTGCCAGGGACTGTCAGCTTAGCGGCAGGGCAACGGAGGCTCAGAAGACCCTGGGCCCCAGGGTGCTCTGGGCGTGGGTTGCAGCATGGGAAGGGAGTCTGTGGGAAGTCTGGGCACACCCCCGAGGCAGCGCGGGTGTCCACCTGGGGGAGATCAGGCCGGCCACGCGGTTAGCCAGAATGTTCCTGGTCAATCAGGAGAAGCAAGGCTTCTCCACCCCATTCCTCCGAAAAGCCACCCGTGACTGTGGCCCCTCTCTCTAGGTCCTCCTGCCACTCATTCAGTGGGGGATGGCCTGCCTGGCTTTGGGAGAGGGGCTCCCATGGCCCGTCCCCTCCTGCGCCATGGTTCCCTGACTTCCCTCCATGTTTCCGAGTACCGCCTGTCCTCCCACAGCCCTACGGCCATCCTTGGGAATGGTACTAGGCCATCTGGAGGATGGGTCGTGAAGCCCTCGCTGAGAAGGAGGAGGGATCCCACAAGGACGAGGCATGCTGTCAACACCACCTTGGCTATCCTTGGCATCAAACAGTTTCACAAAGAGCTAACATTTCTGTGTCTATTTTCGTGTGCATGGGTTCGTATGTGTCTGGGGTGTGTGTGTGTGTGTGAATGCATGTGTGTATGTGTCGTGGCATGGCATCTGTGTGGTAATGGACATCGCAGAGCATCTGTGTTTGACCACGAAGAAGAAGTTGTGGAGGCCTCCACTGTTGTGAGACATGGCAGGGCTAGTCTACGTGGTGCTCGGCCTGCAGGGGACAGAAAGGAGGAAAAGGATCCGCAGGGGCAGGGGGGTTTCCTCCAAGCCCCATCCTGTTGGATTCCATGTGTGGGTGTGATGTGTAGCATGGGGGCACGGGGCGGCAGGTCTTGGCCTGCAGAGAGGCCCCCGCACTTCCTAGGCAGGGTCTGGGGGGAGGATGGGAAAAGGCAGACCTCCCTTGGCGAAGCCTTGTTCTTTAGAGCCAGGGACACAGGTGGGGTCGGCCTGCGCCGAGCGGGGCCCTATTGGCCCCGTGGCTCCTCGTACCCCCACATTCACTTCGCTTGGATAGTTTGGCCCGGTTCCCTTACTCCTGGACGCGTGCCCTGCATTGCTGCGATGTCATCCCGTGCATGCTTCTCGTCAGGCCCCAGCGCAAAACCAAGGGTCCCGGGAGGACCAAGGCGGTGGCGGTCACTCGTGGTCCCTGTGGACTCACGCCCCTCCCGCTGATAACACCACCCACCCGCAGGAGACTGTTCCATGGATGTCTGAGGGAAGGCAGGTGTGCGCTGTGGGCTGTGTGACGTCGTGAGTGTGCTACGTGTGGGGGAGCGGGTGTGGGGCCGGTCTGCGTCTGTATCCGTTGGTTCTGCCTGTGCGTGAGCGCGCGTGTGTGTGCTTGGCGTAGTGTGTTCCGTGTGCTTGCATAAGCATGCGCGGGCGCGCTTAGCTAGGTAGTGTGCCTGTATGACTCAGAGTATGTGTTTTGCTTACACGTTTCTATATCTGCAGGGGCGTATGTGTGTGTGTGTGCGTGCGTGCGTGCTCAGATGTGTGGCGGTCAATTGTGTATGCCTGTGTGCCAGAGGCCGTGGGTGTGGTGTGGTGTATGTGTGAGGGTGTATGAGTGTGAGTGTGAATTTTCCTGGGCCCTCGTGTGTATGGTTTATTTGGGGTGGGACCATATGTGTATGTCTGTGCTGGGGACACGTGTGTATGTGGATGCGTGTACTTTGAATGGGTGTGAGTGTGTGTGTGGTGGGGGGGAGGTAACAACCAGCTTGGGACCCTGTTGCTTGTCACGTGACCAGTGGCAAGTCGCAGACGGGCCGAGGGCTTTTATTTCCTGGGAGAAGGGCTGCTCAGAGAGGCTTCTGCATCTTTCTTGCTGAAGCCTTGTTCTTCCAGAGACCCTGTGGGCAGAGAGAGGGCAGAGAAAGAGCTCCTGAATACAAAGAGCGAGAGAGGGGAAGACGCAGAGGAGCGCAGGAGGAAAGGACAGGCGGACAGATGGACGGAGCACTCTCCGTCCTGCTTGTGCCGGGCGGCCAAGGACAGGCACTGGGGGGAACTGCGGCCGCACTTCCCGACCCCCATCCTCCAAAGAGGCAGACAGCTTCGGGGGCTCTGTCTCCTAGAACGGCAGTATTCTACGATGCCTGGGCTGACGATTTCCACGCACGCCTGACCAGTGTTCGCAGGGTGGCGGACGGTGTCCTCAGCCTTCGAGGAGTGTGTTGGGGAAGGGCAAGGGACAGTTTCTCCTTGACAAGCTTCAAATACCAGGTGGAGAGCGTGGTGAAGGCGGCCACGGGGTGGGGGGCCGGGGTGCGCAAGGACCCCACAGGTGGAGCCTGAGGCCACCCTGGAGGAGGCGTACTGGCCGGCGCCCTGGCGGGCTCCTGTGGGGGTGAGGGGTGGGGCCAGAGAAGGCCCTGCCCAGCGCGGTGTCAGTGGTTGGCCCCGGGGGTCGACCCTCATCCTGGGCGTGGCTTGGGCGGGCTCCCGTGGCCCAAGCCGCACGCGTGCCTCTGCCACCTCTGCCCGGCGCCGGCTTGCCCAAGGCCTTGTGCGCATGCGCCCCCCAGGCCCCCACCGCCGTTAGGAGGCTGCCGCCCGCAGCCATTCCTGGGCGCCAGAGCGCTAGCTGCCGGGCTGCGTGCGGAGCCACGTGCTCTCGCCTCCATCTCCTTCCGTCCAACGCTGCCAGGGCTCAGGGCCACGGGCACATGGAGAGCGGGGCGGGGTCCGGGGAAGATGGGGCTGCCCCAGAATCCGGGAGCACCTTGGTCCCGGAAGGGTGCGGTGAGGAGGTGGGGGCCCTCAGGGAGCCGGGTGCCGGGCGGGAAGTGGGGGCGCTGCCGGCCTTAGGGGCTGGGGCGGTGGCGGCAGAGCCTGTGCGGGAAGCCAAGGCCCGGCAGGCCGGAGGCGAGGCCAGCCTGGGGGCGGAATGGGTGGTCTTGGTGGAGGACAGGATGGCGGCGCCTGACGTTGGGGCAGAGGCAGACGAAGGGGGGGAGGGTCTAGAGGAACGGGAGGAGGACGAGGAGGTCAAGGAGGATGCAGAGGATGAAGGGAAGCACATTGAAGTGGTGGAATGTCCTGAAGAGGCTGAGGAGGGGGACGAGGAGGCGGCTGCGGAGGGGCAGGGGGCTGAGGAGGATAAGGAGGAAGGGGAGAACGATGACAAGGAAGAGTCTGTTGAGGAAGAGGCTAAGGAGGAGGATGAGCCACTTAATAAGGAGGAAGAGAAGCCTGAGGCGGATTCTGTGGAGGAAGGGGCTAAGGCTGAGGAGGATTTTGAAGAGCAGGTGGCTGAGGACGTGGAGGCGGAGGCGGAGGAGGACAAGAGGGAGGAGAGCCAGGAGGAGGCAGAAGCCCAGGCGCTGCGGGAGAAGCAGGAAGGGGAAGAGCAGCCAGGGGCACAGCCAGGTCCGCCCGGGTCCCCGCTCCAGGCCCTACGGGCCCTGCAGTCAGAGCTGGAGCCCGTGAACAAGGACGCCAGCAGGGCCTACTCTCGGCTCAAGCTCAGGTTCTGGCAGAGGCGACGGCGTCACCTGGACCACCGAAGCGCCCTCATCCGGGCCATCCCCGGCTTCTGGGCCAAGGCTGTATCCTTGACAGCTTCGCGGAGGGACCCCGATGTGGCCGGGCTAGTGCAGGAGGCTCCTGTGGCAGGGGGCCCGCGTTGTGGTGGCCTGGCTCATGCCTCGGTGACCACGACAGCCTTGGATTCCTGGTTCCGGGTGGGGGTCCCTGGCGGGGCCTGCACGTTGCCCTTGATGTCGCAGGAGGCCCTGAAGCTCCCCCCGGCGGAGTAGGAGCAGAAGTCCGCGTCAGAATTAGGCATAGGCCATGGGGCCGCCTCACCCAAAACAGCTCCACTCAAAGCTCAGGCTCCCCTGGCAGTAATGCAGCAGGCGAGGGGATGTGATTGCCCACCTGGTCAGCCAGAGGCACCGATGGAGGCTGTCTGGGAATGAGCCAGTTCTGCCTAGCCATCCGCACAGGAGGATGTGCCTGAGAGGGGTGGCGCGGGCCGGGAGGGAGGTCTCCGAGGATGCACAGCTTTGTCTGCGTTAGTGCCCGGCCGTGCGCTACCTAACTGCCTAATGCAACAGGCCGTGCGCGGGCCCAGTGGGCCTTGACACAATCTGTGAGGTGGAGTGGGTCCCAGTGGGAGGAGAGGGGATGCAGGGCCCACCTGCCGCCCAGGCTGGCCCTGTTGTTCTAGCTCTCTCATCTCCAGCCCTCGCAGAGTCCTTGACGCAAAGCAGTTTGTGAACCACCCGCAGATGTCAGCCATGATCAGTGGGCAAGATAAAGGCATACTTGGCTCCATGACGGATCTGAAGGTCTGGCCTGGGAGACGGAGGCCGGCCTGCGGGAGGGGAGAGGAGCGGGTAACGGAAGTGACCCCTCCCCAGGGCCAGGAGGGGAAGGGTCTGCCGGACAGAGATTTCAACCCTCTCCCCCACTTTGCCGCCCGGCAGGTGGAGGACCTCGAGTCTCCCCGTGATCGCCGCAAGATCCTGCTCTTCTTTCGCAAGAACTCCTACTTCCGCAATGAAGTCGTTGAGAAGGAGTATGTCCTCAGGGCTGCTGGTAAGGGGCCTCTGCGTGGATGGGCGGCAGCAGGTGGAGGCGGCACGGTTGATTGAACCTGATGCCTCATCCAGCGCCTTCTCACAGACCCATCTTCCTGCAGGGTACGAGCCGTCTCACTCCACTCCCATCCAGTGGCACCGGAATTATGAACGGGAGGCTTATAGGCGCAGACACCACAACAGCAGCCTTAACTTCTTCAACTGGTTCTCGGACCACAGCTTTGCGGGGTCTAGCAGGATAGCTGAGGTGGGTCCCTGTGACGAACTGCGCACATGAACCCGGCTGTGTTCCCCAGCGGACTGGGATGGGCATCTGAGCCCTGCCCCGTTTCCCCTGCCAGATCCTCATGGACGACCTGTGGCCCAATCCCCTGCAGTACTACGTGAGGAAGAAGGCCCCAGCAGAGGGAACTGAGAGGAGGGCAGGTGAGCGGCCCAGGGCGTGGGAGCTGGGCTTCACAAATGCAGAAACTGAGGCTCGGAGGAACGCTCCGAGGCAGTGGCCCCAGGTCAAAGGGGCATCGCCGCGGGACAGGGAGACTGCAGAAGGGCAGTGTGGAGCTGGTTCTGCCTGGGGAAGCTTGAGGTAGGCGGGGCCAGGCAGCGTCAATGAGCAGAGCTGGAGAAGCAGAGTCGGCTCAGCAGCTGCCCTTGTGGGAAGTGCCATTCCCTGGCCACGGACTCCTGCCCGCAGGTCTGCTAGCCACCAGCTCACCTTTGTGCCCACCTACGCGCCTCCCACCACCCTTGGCACAGGGGTCTGGGTACCGTGGTGTAAAGGCTCAGGCGTCACCCCGGCACTTTTCTGTGCTCATCAGCACGGTTGTCCCCGTCCTCTCTGTGGGCAGTGATCTGTGCCCGACACAGTCACCCCGAGAACACTGGCCGGCGCGCACAGACACGTTGGCTGCGTGGGTGGAGGAAGTGGCGGGCGATCACAGTCCGGGTCGGCGGGGGGACCCGGGGAGGTTGAACACCCTTCCGCGGGAGGGCCTTGAAACCCTCAAGCAACCTTAGGTATGGCCCACAGAGGATACACACGGGCCTCCTCACGTGTGCCTGTGTGTCCGTGCGTCTGTGTGTGTCCCTCCCAGGGAGCTTCACGGAGTTGAGATGAATATGCAGAAGCATCGCACTTGCCCGGAACCACGCAGAACCTTCCCATGGAGCCGAATGGTCAGCCCCGTTCCTCAGCACCGGGAGTACCTGAAGTCTGGTGCCGGGGTGAAACACAGGGCCGACGGAGGCCTCCTTGGATACATACTGAAAAGTAGTAATACGATGTCCGCCTTGTTTACGTGTGTTGGCGTCTTTGTCATCACGCACGTATGCTTGCCCGAAGTCTAGGTCACACATTCACTGGGACGGCATCCCAGGGGGCAGAGGTCCTTCCGCTGGGGTTGGGGCTGGGGCTGTGGGCAGGGAGAGGAGATGAGGGAAAGGCCTGCGGACAGGGCTCATCTCTTCCCTGGGGAAGTGACAGAGGTCGAGGAAAGGGAGGGATGCGCCAGGGCCGAACACGTCCAGTGCCCAGGTCTGGTGGATGGCGATGACGGTCCTCCAGAGATGCTCCCTGGGGGATGTCCTCAGACACATCCACTACACACAGCACGGGGTGCGGACTGGTGTTTCATATTACTCTGTTGAACCCCAGTGCCAGTGTCTCCATTGGTCTAAGAAGGGGCCCGGGCTCTTGCTGACACAGTTATCCTCTCAGCCCCAGAAGAAAACATGAGCGACGGGGGCGCCAGTCCCTGTGGAGGGACTGTTGCAGTGCGGTCAGAGGCAGGTGGGAATGTAGGAAAGGTGACACTCTCATTCGGGCCCAAGTGGCTGGGAGGAAGTACAAAATGCAGGGCAGCGACACACAGAAACACACACACACGCACACCCTTGGTATCCAGTACCACTCCCCACAAGACACACACACACACACACAGAAACTGTCGTAAGTGCTGGACCTTCACTGAGCAGCGGGGGGGGGGGGGGGTGTGGGACAATTCCATCTGCCCATGGCCTTAAGGGGTCCTCGGCCTGGGCCATTTCGGGGGGCTGCTGCCTATTCCTCTCTGCTTGTGGCGTTTGGTAGGCTGTTGCCAAGGATGTGAAGCCTAGGGGAGAGGAAGGAACAGGGTCCGCCAGTCCTAGGCACCTCCCACCTGGCTGTGGGCACCGGGCTGGTGTTGAAGCCTGGCCTGCCCCCTGCGCCCAGCCCGGCCTGGCCTGGCCTGGCCCAGAGAGATGGTGAGGCCGTGGAGGGCGGATCCTTTTGGAGGTCAGGGAGCCCCAGATGTTAGGAGTCCGCGGAGGGTGGGGGACTCCGGGCCAGGGTCCCCAGCACTAAGACGGGGAGCCAGGACTTCTAAGACAAATCCGCGCTAGCATTCCATTTTCGCACCTAGACGAGAGCTCGAGGGTATCCTGTCTAGCAGCCTCTGCAGGGCTGACTTTTGCAACACAAGCCGAAACAAAGCCACTCACCGTGAAACATCGGTCCCTGACCCAAGTTGAGGCAGCGAGCCTCCAGATGCCAGCCCATCAGCCCCATGGACATGGCAGACAGGGGCATGATCAAAGCCCTGACTGGCAACACCTTCACAGCGATTCCGCAGGGGCCTCGCTCCCGAGGCCCTTGGAAGAGCTTATAAAAACCCCTAAATTGGAATGGGAACACGGCAGCCCTCCCGGGAGCATGGTGCCCTTGCCCAGTAAAGTCTGCCCCGCTTCCCAGCACTCTCTGTCTGGTCTACCACGCGCTTCCCTCCTCGAAGCGGCGTGACCTGGATCCTGGGCACTAAGGGAACAACACGTCTGTAACCCAGAGTGCTGTCTGAGAGGAGAGGACCGCCTGCGGCATTGCCAGGCATTCTGCCTCCATGGCTCTGGAGCACGTGCGTCTGTCCCTGGCCGCTCTGGAACTTCGTGCACTTGTCTGGGTAAAGGGGGGTCCGCTCTTTGCCCGCGTTTCTGTGTCTTCGTGAGCGTGCCTTGGCGTGACTTGGTCTGGCTCTACCTGTGCCGTCACGTCTCCGATCTCGCATCTGTGCTCATCCCGCCTACGCCAGTGCTGGGCCCCCATAAGTGCCTTTGGCCCTGGTGGGTCGCTGCTTTGCTACAGCCGCCGGGTTGTCGGCCTGACTTGTGTTGGTTGTATGAGTTCCTGTCTCTGAGGCGGTCTGCCTGTGAATTGGACCCCGTTTTCGAGTCAGAACGCTCTCCTCCTCCAGCGGGGTTGGCGCAGCGTCTGTAATCTTTGGTGAGGCCCGGGAAGTCCTTGGCTGCCCGGGCCGTAAGGTAGGTGGTGACGCGTCCTTGGGAATCGAGGAACAGCCCCGCACCTACTGCCCGTCAGCGCGGGGAAGGGATCTCAGGGGCCTCGCTTCGGGCATGAGGTCACTCATCTCTCTCACTCCTCCCACTTTCCACTGCTCTGTGGCTTTGGGACGACAAGCTCAGTCTCTCGCACGTAGCATAGACACGGGCAGCTTTTCAAAGGCTGCCCGTTCTGCTGTCGTCCACATCTTACTCCATTGCTCTGAAGCGTCTTTACTGACCAGGGCAGACTGACGTCCACGATTGCAGTGCTGGGTTTCTGTGTACCCCCGGCCTGTTTCCACCCTCTGTTCCTCCGTGACGTCCTCCTTTGGTGTATGATTCTTGTTTCCAGGAAACATGATCGCTGACCTGGTTGGCACCACTGGGTTGAGCTCTGCTCAGAGGATGTTTTGCTTCTGCACACGTGGGTGGTCCCTTCTTCAGAGGCAATGTGTCCTTTTGGTCTGTATGCCTTGCAATGTATGAATTCAGCTAGGGCAATCAAGGCCCTGCCTCCCTGTCTCTGCCCTTCCTCGCTCCCTCCCTCTCTTCCGCCTCCCATCCCTGCTACTACAGTAGTCTCCCTCCTGCCCATGTTCCTCTCTTCCCTCCTGTCCATCCCTCCCACTCGCCCTCTCTCACCTGCCTCTTCCTAGCCTTCTCCGCTTCTCTCCCTCTCTCCCCAGTCTCCCTCTCTCTCCCATCTCGGGGTCACCACCCCAGCCTTCCCCATCTCCAAGGCTGTGCTGTTTTTAGTGCAGTATTTCCTCAGGAGCCTCCTCTAGTGTTGTGGGTATGGTTGCACGTGCTAGGTCAGTTTGGATCGTACCAGTAATTCCAGAGTCTGGACTCTTTCAGGGACAGTCTCTGAAAAGTGGTCTTCTCCCCACAGACGGCCATGCATTTCTCTCCCTGCAGGCGTCCCTCTTTGCCGTGGCAAGTCGACTTTTAATAGAGACACTCGTGCCCACCAAGCACCCTGCACATAACCTCAAGGGAGTTGCCCCTGCTTCCTTACGGTCAAAATGCCCCAGGATACACACACCCATTCTTGTTGGAGGAGGCCCTCCCGTGGTGCAACCCCAACGCTGCCAGCCTTGCCACCGCCCATGGGGACTTCCTCACACCTCCGGCAGCTTGCATCCTATCGGCCACGTGACCCCCCCCCCCCAAGCGGCGCTCCCCCCCCCCCCACCCCGGGGCTGAACCCGCACGAGGTGTGGTTTGGACTGCAAGGACCTGGTGAGTACCAGAGAAAGGGCGCACGTGCCGTTAATGCTCACTTGGCCATCCCCTCCCCAGCTGGTACCGCACTCAGCGACAGACACGGACTAAGGGAGAACTTGGAGCAGAGTGGGAAGGAAGACACAGAGAGACCTCGCATGAAAGTCAGGCGACGGAAGAGGACGCAAAGAGGAGAAGAGACACTGACAGAACAGGGAAAAGCCTCGGGCCGAGGAAAGTACAGTGGGAGCGAGTCCTACCGGTGGCTCGGGCGGAAGAATACCCAGAATTGCCCTCTGGGCTAGAGGTCTGGCCCATTAGCATGCCACCGAGTCGCAACGACCGGCCTCACTGGGGCTGGGGTAGTCGATCTGTCCACCAGGGCGGCCACGGACCTGGGCTCTGTGCTAAGGACCATCAGGGAGGTGGTTTTGTGGGCGGTGCCTTTGTTTTAAGGAAAGGAGGGACCTGGGGGTTGGTGGGGTGGGGGGCGGGAGATGGTCCCTGCAGCCAGCATCTTGGTGGCGGCCACCTGGCTCCCTCCACCACTGGGCGGGTCAAGGGGGAAAGCACGTGGACAGTGATGTGGCAGCGGTGGAGCACCAGCTGATGACTCCAAGGCTTTGCCCCAGGTCGGCTGAGGCTTCCGAGCCGCGGGCGGACAGTGGGTTCGGCCGCTGGATTTCAGTTCTCTGGTGCCAGCCGAGTGGTCCCAGGAGAACGGATGAGAAAGGGTACAGCGTGTCTGTGATACCAGGGGACTTGCGGGAATGGCCCCGGCAGTGTCTGGGAAGAAAGGCTAGAGTGTGTCTGGGACACCCGGGGAAGAACGGGGATGGCCTGGGCCGTGTCTCCGAAGAAAACGTTTGCGGATGAGGGCCGGAGGGCCCCCTGAAGGAGGAGACCTGGCCGGGCTCCCTGGCTGGCTCCTGCCTGGGCAAGGGACAAGGCTGGTGGTGGCCACGTCCACCGCCCTGTCACTGGTTAGATCCGGGGGCCACCCAGCGTCCCGGGCGTGGCTCGGAGGCGCCATCCAGCCCAGGCCGCAGGCGGGCCTCCGCCACCGCTGCCCCCGACACCCCCTGCAGCGAGGCCCTGTGCGCCTGCGTGGCCCAGGCCCCCGCACTCTGGTAGGTGGCTCCGACCCGCCGGCCACAAGGGTCGCAGAGCTCAACCTGCCCGACACGCGACCATCTCCTTCCCTCCGCAGCTGCCTGGGCTCAGGGTCCCCGCCCAAGGAGAGTGAGTGGAGGTCCGGAGAAGGCGGGGCTGCCCTGGAATCCTGGACGCCCGTGGTCCAGGAGTGGGCAGGGAGGATGCGGGGAGGGGGTTCGGGGGAGGGGGCGGAGCTCCAGGAGCCGGGGCTCCTGCGGGCACGCGGGGGCGCTTCTGGACCAGGAGGCTGCGGGGATGGCGGCAGAGGCTGTGCGGGAAGCTGAGGCCCTGCAGGCCACAGAGGAGGCCGGTGCAGGGGAGGAGTGGGCCCTGGTGGTGGAGGACGTCATGGCGGTGGTGGGGGTGCTGGCGGTGGAAGACGAGGAGGTGGCACAAGCAGAGCAGGACGAGAGGCTCCAGGAGCTGCCGCAGGCGGAGCCGGTGCCACGGGCCGACACAGCCGGCGCCCCACTGGCCGCGCTGGAGGTGGTTCAGGAAGCGCTCCGCTCCGTGGACGCCCAAGCCTCCAGGGCCTACTTGTGGCTCCAGTGCAGGATGCATCAGAAGCGGAGCTCTCACCAGGCTGGAAGGAGGGCCGTCATGCAGGGCAGCCCTGGCTTCTGGGCCCAGGCGGTATCCTTCATCCTGCTGGTTGGCTTTGGCGGCAGTGGAGGAAGAGAGGGAGGAGGGCAGCGGGGGAGCCGGGCCTGGGCCAGGGCAAGGAGAGCTGTGGCGATGGCCACGCTCCCCCAACAGTGGGGCCCAGCCCGCCAGCAGTGGGCACCCTCCCGCAGCCATCCACCCCCAGCAGTGGCCTCACCCCTCTATTGCACAGCACAGTGTGGTCCTGGAGTGGGTGTTTGCTGGGCGGCAGTGGGGGGCACTGGGGGGAAGGGCAGGAGATGGGATGAGACCTGTTCAGGCCTGCCTGAACAGAAGCTCCGGGCCAATGTTCTGGGGCTGCAGCTCCCCCAACCCTCTTCTGGGGGTCAGGGAACACGTGTCAACACTTTCAACACCTGGTGAAGCCCAGGCACACCTGGCTCAGGGCAGATATTGGAAGGAAATGATTCTCTGGGTACATGGGGCAGATGGAGAGTCTGCCCACCCCCTTCCCTGTCCTGCGCAGCCAGTGCAGTTTCCCAGATTGTTCGCTGTAGACCCACAGTTTCATCTGCATGCGCACACTGAAACTCCGTCGGCAGGCTGCCTGGCTTCAGCGAACCCCAGGAGCCCAGCCACGGTGCAGGGCTGCTACCAACTCTGTCTCCACGGGCCCTGCTGCGGCAGACCTGAAGCCCCTGGCCCAGGAGCCCTAAGACACGTTTCTTGCCTACCTGCCCCGCCCTCTCCATGCCCCCCCCCACCCGCCCCCTCACTCTCTTTCCTCCCCGCCCTTCCTCTGTGTCTCCTCCTCAGTGTCTGGGTCTCTCTGTCTCTCTCTCTTCTCCTATCCCCCCTGCTCCCAACCTACGGTTTTCCCTCCCTCTCTCGCTGCATCTGCCAGGCTCTTGCTTTGCACCTGGGTGTGCAGCCATGCTGCAAGTGAGCGGAGCAGCCCCCTTGTGGGCACAGAAGGTCCCTCAAGGGCCCAGGGCTTCAGTGAGCACCCAAGCAAACACAGCCGGGAGAGTGGGACCGAGCACATCCAGGCAGCCAAAGCGGTGACTGTCACATGGTCCAGCAGGCCACGGGCCCAGACCCGTGGCCGCAGGAAGGGAGAGCAGTCAGGCGCTTGACCTTCCCACGTTGGGCCCCGTCAGCCTCAGCCCTGTTGGTCCTCGAAGCCCAGCGACGCCCCAGTGCAGAGCACGGGTGATGACAGGGCACGCGCTGAGGAGGTTGGGAGGGAGGCAGTGCCTGCTGTTTCTGCACACGCCCCATTCGGTCCCCTGCTCTCAGACGGGTAGGGCCGGGCTGTCCTGGTTCTCTTTCCGGAGCACCTGAAGTCGAGGCTCCTTGGCCCAAGACTGATCCTGAATCGCCCCCAGATATCAGCTGTGACGGGCGGCCAGGACACAGACTTGCTCAGCTACCTGACCGATTTAGAGGTTGGCCCTGGAGACCTAGGCTGGCGGAGGTGCGATGGCAGTGGGGTTTGAGCAGGAGGGGGCCTGGTAAAGTTGTTCAGAGTCAAGGACAGGCACTCAGTCAGGACACCGAGAAGGACGCGTCCCCCTCCCCCTCCTCTTTCTTAGGCGGGGCAGGTGGAGGAACTGGGCCGTCCCACGTACCGCTGCTGGCTGATGTTTTCCTTTGGGAGCAACCCCTACTGCCAGATCAAAATGATCGTTAAGGAGTATCACCTTAGCATTGCCGGTAGGAGTGGGCTCGAGCTTCAGGGGAGCTGGCGGAGGGCCGCCGGGGCAGGTGGGCACTGGGAGCGGGTAGGGAGGAATGCAGGGTACTCGGGGCAGGGGTGGGATTCAGCACAGGACGGAGAAAGGAGGCAGCTTGAGAGCGAGAGCGGGCGTGCGTCCCTGGCCATGGAGAGCCTCCCTTAAGTTTCCTCGTCCTGCGGGATATAGGGCGACTCGTTGCACTGCGGTCCAGTGGTTCTGCGATTAGGAACGTGGAGCTGCCAGCTGCAGGCAGGACACCAGCAGCCGGGACTTCTTTAACTGATCGTCTGACCCCAGGTGCCCAGGGTCTACAGGATGGCCGAGGTGGGGACCCTGCAGCCTTCGTCAGCAGCGGTGATGCTGGAGCCCCGGCTGCCTGGGTCACGTTCTCACCTGCCCGTTTTGTCGTGTCGGGTCTTCATCGAGCACCTGTGGCCCAATCCCTTGCAGTACTACCCGAGGAGCTGTGAGGGCGGGGTCTTGAATGTGGAAGCAAGGTGCCAGGGACTGTCAGCTTAGCGGCAGGGCAACGGAGGCTCAGAAGACCCTGGGCCCCAGGGTGCTCTGGGCGTGGGTTGCAGCATGGGAAGGGAGTCTGTGGGAAGTCTGGGCACACCCCCGGGGCAGCGCGGGTGTCCACCTGGGGGAGATCAGGCCGGCCACGCGGTTAGCCAGAATGTTCCTGGTCAATCAGGAGAAGCAAGGCTTCTCCACCCCATTCCTCTGAAAAGCCACCCGTGACTGTGGCCCCTCTCTCTAGGTCCTCCTGCCACTCATTCAGTGGGGATGGCCTGCCTGGCTTTGGGAGAGGGGCTCCCATGGCCCGTCCCCTCCTGCGCCATGGTTCCCTGACTTCCCTCCATGTTTCCGAGTACCGCCTGTCCTCCCACAGCCCTACGGCCATCCTTGGGAATGGTACTAGGCCATCTGGAGGATGGGTCGTGAAGCCCTCGCTGAGAAGGAGGAGGGATCCCACAAGGACGAGGCATGCTGTCAACACCACCTTGGCTATCCTTGGCATCAAACAGTTTCACAAAGAGCTAACATTTCTGTGTCTATTTTCGTGTGCATGGGTTCGTATGTGTCTGGGGTGTGTGTGTGTGTGTGATTGCATGTGTGTATGTGTCGTGGCATGGCATCTGTGTGGAAATGGACATCACAGAGCATCTGTGTTTGACCACGAAGAAGAAGTTGTGGAGGCCTCCACTGTTGTGAGACATGGCAGGGCTAGTCTACGTGGTGCTCGGCCTGCAGGGGACAGAAAGGAGGAAAAGGATCCGCAGGGGCAGGAGGGTTTCCTCCAAGCCCCATCCTGTTGGATTCCATGTGTGGGTGTGATGTGTAGCATGGGGGCACGGAGCGGCAGGTCTTGGCCTGCAGAGAGGCCCCCGCACATCCTAGGCAGGGTCTGGGGGGAGGATGGGAAAAGGCAGACCTCTCCTTGTGGGAGCCGTGTTCCTTAGGTCTGGGCATACTGGCAGCATAGGTTCCTTGCGAGTGTTGCCGTCATGACCCTTTGGTTCCTTGTACCACCACATTCACATCGTTTTTACAGCTTTGCCCAGTTCCCCTGCTCCTGCAAGTGTGCCCTGCATAGCTGTGATGCTGTCCTGTGCGTGATTCTGGTCTGGTCCAGCGCAAAACCAAGGTTCCTGGGAGGACCAAGCAGGAGGCATTCACTCACAGTCCCTGTGGACTCACAACCTTCCCACAGATAACACCACCACCTGTAGAAGATAGTTTCTTGGATTTGTGAGGGAAGGCATGCGTGCACTATGGTCATCCTACCTGACATCCTGAGTGTTCTGTGTGAGGGAGTAGGTGTGGGTAGGTCTGCATGTGTGTGTGTGCATGTGTGTGCATGTGTTTGTGTGTGTGTTTGTGTATGTGTGCAAGAACTTGTGGCCCCTGAACATTCCTATGAATTGGAGATATATGTGTATGCTTCTGCACATGTGTACAGACACGTGTGGCCTCTTTTGCTCACATGTGTGCAGGACATAATGTGTGCTTATGTGTTGTGCCTGTGTTTCATGTGCCCATGTGTTTGTTGGTATGTGTGTGTGTGTGTGTGTGTGATAAGTGTGTATGCCTGTATCCTGGAGACATGTGTGGTTGAGTTTTGTGCCTGTGTTTTTTCTTGCACATGGCTGAGTGTGTTGTGAGGTCTCATGTGACTGCATTCACATAGGGATTGTATTTTCATATGTGCTGCATGTGTATGTCGGCATGTCGAGATATGTGTCTCTGAGTGTGAGTGTGCTTGACTGTTGTGTGTTTGTAGGTTTCAAGTCCACACATATGTGAGTTTGTGGTGAAGGTGAATACCTAGGTGTTGGATCCCATGTGTGTAGGTGTTTTTTTCATGATTGTGTGTTTACATGTGCAGGATTGTGTTTTTGTGCAGGTGAGGGTCATCCCTGTGTGTAGCGACTAGTTCTGTATTACATATTTGTGTGCTTCTAAGCACACATTCTTGTGTGTATGCTTACGTGCAGAATTCTGCATGCCTGTGTGAGGTTACAGTCTTTGTATTCCATGTGTATACATTTCCAGGCACAGATGGGTGTGTGATCCTATAGGGCTATGTGTATATGTCTGTGTGCCAGAGACCTTGTATGTAGCGTTTTCTGTGTATATCCTTGCATGTGCACATGTGTCTGTTTTGTGTTTCTGTGTGAATTCCCATGGTTGATTGTGAGTTTGTGTATGTATCTGTGTGTGTATCTATCACCACTCCTGCATATCTCTGTGTTGGAGACTGTGAGTCTGTGTGTGTTTCATAAGCACAGGTGCATGTATTTGCA
>NW_025721540.1:0-5000 GCF_922984935.1 Meles meles
ATGTAATCTCTCCACACAACATAGGGCTCCCATCCCGAGTCACACTCACAATCCCGAGTCCCACGCTCCACCGGTGGAGGATGGAGCCAGGCACCCCTTTGATCAAATTTCTTTCTTTCTTTTTCTTTTTCTTTTTCTTTTCTTCTTCTTCTTCTTCTTTTTTTTTTTTTTTAATGAGGTAGATATGCAATGTGTGCTCAGGACAGAAAGAGAGCCCACATGCTGAAGTTTGGCAGAGTCCTTTGGGACCCGGGTAAGTGTGAAAGCCCAGGAGCAGGGCCCACACAGGTTAAAACGTGACAATGTCCTTGATCCAGATCCACTTAACAGATGATGCATTGAAAGCGCACTTCTGAGACGCCTGGGTGGCTCAGCCGGTTAAGTGGTTAAGTGGCTGTCTTCCGCTCAGGTCCTGATCTCAGGGTCCTGGGATCGAGCCCCGCATCGGGCTCCCTGCTTGGCGGGAGGCCTGCTTCTCCCTTGTCCGTTCCCCCTGCTTGTGTTCCCTCTCTCGCTGTCTCTCTGTCAAATAGATAGTCTTAAAATGAATGAATGAAGGAATGAATGAATGATGGGGTGCCCCGGTGGTGGCTCAATCGGTTGAGGTTGAGCGTGTCTGCCTTGGGGCTCAGGTCATGATCCTGGAGTCCTGGGAATGAGTCTTGTATCGGGTTCCCTGCTCAGCTTAGAGCCCGCTTCTCCCTCTGCCCTTCACTCCGCTCATGGGCTCACGCTCGCTCGCGCGCTCTCTCTGTCTCTCTCATCAGTCAATAAAATCTTAAAAAAATAATCAACTGCACGAACGAAGGAATGAACCAAGAAAACAAACACACACAAGACATGGCATCAAAGGGAAGTGCTTGCTTTGGGCGGGCGGGCGGGCGTGGGGGGATGGGGAGTGGCGGTGGCGGGGTGGGGTGGGGTGGGGTGGGGTGGGGTGGGGCGGGGCGGGGCGGGGCGGGGCGGGGCGGGGCGGGGCAGGGCGGTGTCCAAGCGGCGGAAATTTCTCTAACCTGCAACACAGTCTTTATCAGTGCTGCTTTCAGTCCTTCCCCCAGATTCCATTTTCCACAAGCGACGGTCCCACCCAAGTGGGCTTCTTTCATGGTAAGACCCGTGTCCTCCCCTATGTCCTGCAGAGAGCGATGAGCCATGAGAAGCCAAAGTTGGGCGGATCCATATGAATCTAGGAAGTAAGCATCCTTCCTGAGACCATTAGCTGAAGTCCTGCTTCCTCTTTAGGACGCAATGTCTTAAAAAAGCAGGTATAGTCATTGGCTCGGGAAAAGGAGGAGGCCTAAGGACCACCCTAAAGAACAGAGTAGGGGGAGAAACAGAAGTGAAAAGATAGAAGAACTGGGGCACCTGGGTGGCTCCGTAGGTTAAAGCCTCTGCCTTTGGCTCGGTTTATGGTCCCGGGGTCCTGGGCTCGAGACGCCGGATTGGGCTCTCTGCTCGATGGGGAGCCTGCTTCTCCCTCTCTCTCTGCCTGCCTCTCTGCCTACTTGTGATCTCTGTCTGTCACATCAATAAATAAAATCTTGAAGAAGAAGAAGACGAAGGAGAAGGGGAAGGAGAAGAAGAAGGGGGGGGGGCTGATTTACCATCCCCAGCCTTTGAAATGATCTGGTATCCCCTCCTAAGAGAGAACCCATTCTCCGCCGAATGTTTCCTACTTCTTTTCACTAAGTATTGCCACCCAACAAGCACATTCCTATGCCACCAAACCGTCTCCGCAAACATAATTGTAGTATCGGTGTTCTATTCTGCCATGTGAGTCTAGCATCCTGTGTTTAACTACTGTGACATTGTTCCACATTCAGGTGGATTCCAACTCTTGTTTGGGGTGTGTGTGTGTGTGTGTGTGTGTGTGTGTGTGTGTGTGTGAGGGGAGGGTTCTGGGGGTGTGTCCATCTGCATTCAGTAGGTGTAGGGGAGGAAGAATGTTCCCTCTACTCCCCTTCTGAGTTGTTGACTGAGACACCGGTCAGAAAGAGACAGATCCCAGGGAGAGAAACAGTCGATTGACACGTGCAGCGCCCACCAGGCAGAATACACCCACACCAGAAGTCTCACAGAACGGCGGCGGCTCGGAATTCCCATGTCGAGGGCATGTCCTCCACAAAGAAAGATCCGGTTGTGGAGAAATGACAGGAGAGAGGAAAGCAGTTTTGGGCTTCTGAGCTCAGCCCACCACGGGAAGGCCAAGAGATGGAAGGGAACGGGCAGAGGAAGGTTTTTCTGGGCACGTTCCTCTGATGCCGTCTGCAGACTGATGAGAATGTCTTCTTTTCCTCCTGCTCCATGGAGGGAAGGTGCCATTCCTAGGCGAGTTTTATCTCCCCCTTTCAGGTCAGGAAGCAGAGGGAGAGGCAAAGAAGTGTCCTCCTCAGGGCTATTGCCTTTCTCTCTCTCTCTCTCTCTCTCTCTCTCTCTCTTTCTTTCTTTATTCCTATCTCTCTCAAGGTTCTGTGTATGTATTTGACAGAGAGAAACAGAGCGAGGGAGGGAAACAAGCAGGGGCTGGGGGAGTGGGAGAGGGAGAAGCAGGTTTCCCACTGAGCAGGGAGCCAGATGCGATGGGAGCGGGTGTGTGTGTGTGTGTGTGTGTGTGTGTGTGTGTGCGCGCGCGCGCGCGCGTGCGCTACGCGCCTGAGATGGTGACCTGAGCCTATGGCAGACCCTTAACGCCTGAGCCACCCAGCTTACTGGGTGAAGAACAGCTTACTGTTTCTTAAGCGCTTCACATTCCAAAGAACCCGTGTGCCAAAGCGGTACGGGAGCGGGGAGCGGGGAGCGGAGCGGGGAGGGGAGCGGGGAGCGGGGAGCGGGGAGCGGGGGGGGGGGGAGCGGGGGGGGGAGCGGGGGGGCAGCGGGGGGGGGAGGGGGGCGCCGGCACACAGGAAACCCGTTCTCTCCCTAGGCTACAAAAAGCTCAGTGGCCCCTGGCTGGTTCTCCATAGAGCGCGCTGACTCTTAGATCTGAGTCCTGAGTTGGAGCCCCACCCTGGTTGTAGGGTACACAAGAAAAACAACGACAGAAATAACAATGAAGAGCTCGATAAAGTCCGGCGCGCGTGGCCTCTGCCGCTCTTCCTACTTGGGCTCTCTATCTCGCTGTCAAATGCAGAAGCAAGAATCTTTAAAATGAAAGAAAGAAAGATGGAAAGGAAGGAAAGGAAGGAAGGAAGGAAGGAAGGAAGGAAGGAAGGAAGGAAGGGGAAGGGGAAAGGGAAGGAAGGGGAAGGGGAAAGGGAAGGAAGGGGAAGGGGAAAGGGAAGGAAGGGGAAGGGGAAAGGGAAGGAAGGGGAAGGGGAAAGGGAAGGAGGGGAAGGGGAAAGGGAAGGAAGGGGAAGGGGAAAGGGAAGGAAGGGGAAGGGGGAGGGGGAAGGGGAAAGGGAAGGGGAAAGGGGAAAGGGAAGGGGGAAAGGGAAAGGGAAGGGGGAAAGGGAAGGGGGAAAGGGAAAGGGGAAGGGGGAAGGGGAAGGGAAGGGAGAAAGAAAAAAAAAAATTACTTTCTACGGTGACAGAAGGACGGAGGTAGCCTCCTACCCAACCCCATAGCCTGCCTCCTTTCCAGCCAAATGACCAGCACCTGGGAATGGCTTTGAACCATTCTCCATGACTTGGGCTCGCCTGGTGGAAAAAGCGGGGTGCTGTTCATCTCACTTCTGGGCCAGCGTAAGAGGATGGAGTGAGGGTAGCTCTCGGTGGGGAAGGGGGCGCCACGAGACCCAAGGCGCAGGACCACCAGAGCATGATGAGATCGTTCTGGCCTTAAGGGGTGCAGGATAGCCTGTGAATCCTTTTCCAGGGAAGAAAGAGGCCACGCGAGACAGTGCAAAACACCTTTCCACAGTGTCTGCTGATGATGCTAGGACTTCTGTCCTCAGAGATGGTACCTGTTTAGTACCACTTCAAGTTTTAAGAGAAGGGGTCGGGCGGGAGACTCGGTGGCCCACGAACATCCTGTCGTCGTTCCACTCATCTTCCTAAGCTCATCGTGGAGAACGATGACGCCGTCCAAAGGAGCAGCGCGCCGATCCATGGAAACACCTGGGTGAGCCCCAAAAACGTGACGCTAAGAAAAAGGAACCCGAGAGCCACGGGTGACCTAATGAATGCCTTGGGATTCCAGGGGTAGGTAGGAAGGAGGCAGCCGTCATACCCCAATCCTAGGCAGGACGGAGGGGGGGATCGGAGGCTGTAGGGGGGAGACCGGTGAAGAGAGTCAGGGTGAGGGGGAGGGGGAGGCGCGGGTGGGAAGCGGGCAGGGGGTGGTAGGGGTGTTTCTTTTCGAAGGGATGGAAACGTTCTGGAAACGGTGGCGAGGGTTTGCGCATCTTTGGGAGTCCCCTAAGGAATAAAAGGCTACCGAACCGCGTCCCTTGAAGAGTATGTGAATTATGGAGTTGCGAATTTTATCTCCACTTTGAAAACGGGAGGGCAAAGGGTAGGTAGACGAGGGAGGGAGGGAGGGAGGGAGGGAGGGAGGTGACCGGGGCGGGTGGTTGGTGAACAGGGCGGCGGGTGGGTCTGCCTATCTCCCTCTCTCCCTTCCCGTCCCTTCTTCCCCCTTCAGTTCCTTCGTCCGTCCGTCCCTCCCTCCCTAGCCATCCGTGCGTGCCCGCGTGTGCGCGTCCATGCCCATTCCTCCACTCTGTGGGTCCGCGCACACATTCAAAACCGGTGGTGGGGGGGGGAGGGGCAGGGAGTGGATGTGTAGGATACTGGGGCATGCGTAGTATTCTGAGAGCTTCTGTGCGTTACCCCCACTCATCACCTCTGAGAGTGGACAGAGTCTGTGGGCGGCCACCCCCCCGCCCGGGTCCTGGGTCCGGCAGAGACTCCAAGCCAACGCAGGCCAGGCGGGGGGGGGGTGGGGGGTGGGGGGTGGGGGGTGGGGGGTGGGGGGGTGGGGGGTGGAAAAGCGTTCAGCAGGTGTAAGGGGAAGGTCCCATGATGGGTCGTTGGGGTGGGGGGAGCAAGAGAGGAGGTGG
>NW_025721540.1:20000-37347 GCF_922984935.1 Meles meles
CTGGGGGTTCCGGTACCCCAAGGCACCCTCTCGGATCGCTAGAGAAGGCTTTCTCACCGAGGGCGCATCGCCCCCACCCATTCGTCCCCCTGACCGGGCTCCGCCCAAGGAAACGCCGTCCCAAAGGCCTCCAGGGCCTGGGAGGGGGCGGGGGTGGGTCTGCGGCAAGGGACAGGCCCAGGACAATCCTGAGCACCCGCGGCCAGAGCCCCACGAGGGGACCGCCTTTGCCTCTTCTACGCACGCCATGCTCCCATCCCCGCCCGGAAGGGACCTCAGGCCTCCACACCGAGGCCACGAGAGGAGCGGAGACGGGCACGGCATGCCGGGCAAAGAGAAGCAGCAGCCCTCGGCTGGCCAGGCGCCGCAGCGCTGGCTCGGCCCGGCGCGGTCACTCACACGCCCCACCAAGTCCTGTCCACACACACCGCCCTGGCACGACGCGCACCAGAGGACGACGAGGTGCCCGCACCCCCACAGAGGGGTGCGGGTGGGCCTCCCTTACCGACTTCCACCACCCGCTCTCCGGACACACCACCGACAGCGGCAGCCCGAGGGGGTCGCTGGGAACGGGAAACGACGCCACCGCTCGGCCTCAGGCACCTGAGACAACCTGGAGCGCTCCAGGGGCACCACAGAGGGCCAGGCGCCACGCGCTCAGCACGCCCGGGCGGTGAGCAGCGCGGCCTCGGGATGGCCCTCCCCGACACAGGGAGGGCGGCTCACCCCGCGTGAAGGAGCCGAGAGCGGCAAGCGAGAGTGTCCGCTGCGTCAGCTGGACCCCACACCCACGGGCGCCCTGAGGCGAGAACCGTGGGAAAGCAGAGTCGGGCCGGAGCCCACAAACCCCCCCGCACCCTCCCCTCAACACCCCCCCACGGCAGCGGGTGGCAGAGGAGGAGGAGGAGCGAGGGGCCCACGGGCAGAACGAGAAGAGCGGTCCCATTCGCCATGAATGTCCGTCCCTCGTCTGACGCGGCTTAGACCCGGCCCGGGAGAACGCGACATCACCACATCGATCAGCGAAAACGTGCCCAAGGAGGAACCCAAGGGGGGAAACGCCTGGCGACGACAACCGACCAGAGGGACCTGCTTTCAGCCTCGCCGGCACCCCTCGAGCCCAGGGCAAGAGCAGCCGGGCAACCCAAGGAGAACGCCTGACACGTGGCACGGAGCCTTGCGGAACGGAGCGGGGGTTACCACGGCCGCAGCCGGGCGCCCACAGCGTGGAGTGAACGGGATAAAGGACCCACGCCACTTGCCCACGCCGCCCTCGGGTGCTGGAGACCAGAGGTGGCACCACAGCCCGGGACCAGCTGGGGGCACGAGAGCCGGCGCACAGGCCCACGCGGACGGCTCCAACGAGCGAGGGCCGAGCCGGATTTGGCACCACGGCCAAGCCCAGAGCCCCGCACGCACCCAGAGGCCCACATCGCTAAGGCGAGTCACTCAAACAGCGTGTCAGCACCTACCTGGCAACAAAACCTGCTCCTTTCCGGGGACAAAATAGCTACGCCATCTGGCGGGGCCTAGCCACGGGTCACCGGGACCTCGTGGGACCGTGGCCTGGCCACTGGCCCCAAACACTGCTCCATTACCCTGCAAAGAGCGGGGGGGGGGGGCGCCCCACGGAACCCCCAGGGCCATCTGGTCGACCCCCTGGAGCGTGGGGGAGCGGGCAGCCGGGACCGACCACGGACTCGAGGGAGGTGGAGCCGCCCGGGCCTGGCCGGGTAGCTCCTCCCCTGGTCCGCCTGTCGTCCCCAAGTCGGGACTTAGAAAAAAAATCAAGTTCTGCGGAGGGACCCGCCGGCCCTCAAAAAAAATCAAGTTCTGCGGAGGGGACCCGCCGGCCCTCAAAAAAAAAAATCAAGTTCTGCGGAGGGACCCGCCGGCCCTCAAAAAAAAATCAAGTTCTGCGGAGGGACCCGCCGGCCCTCAAAAAAAATCAAGTTCTGCGGAGGGACCCGCCGGCCCTCAAAAAAAAAAAAATCAAGTTCTGCGGAGGGGACCTGCCGGCCCTCAAAAAAAAAATCAAGTTCTGCGGAGGGGACCTGCCGGCCCTCAAAAAAAAATCAAGTTCTGCGGAGGGACCTGCCGGCCCTCAAAAAAAAAATCAAGTTCTGCGGAGGGGACCTGCCGGCCCTCAAAAAAAAATCAAGTTCTGCGGAGGGACCCGCCAGCCCTCAAAAAAAATCAAGTTCTGCGGAGGGACCTGCCGGCCCTCAAAAAAAAAATCAAGTTCTGCGGAGGGGACCTGCCGGCCCTCAAAAAAAAATCAAGTTCTGCGGAGGGACCCGCCGGCCCTCAAAAAAAATCAAGTTCTGCGGAGGGACCCGCCGGCCCTCAAAAAAAAAAAAATCAAGTTCTGCGGAGGGGACCTGCCGGCCCTCAAAAAAAAAATCAAGTTCTGCGGAGGGGACCTGCCGGCCCTCAAAAAAAAATCAAGTTCTGCGGAGGGACCTGCCGGCCCTCAAAAAAAAAATCAAGTTCTGCGGAGGGGACCTGCCGGCCCTCAAAAAAAAATCAAGTTCTGCGGAGGGACCCGCCAGCCCTCAAAAAAAATCAAGTTCTGCGGAGGGACCTGCCGGCCCTCAAAAAAAAAATCAAGTTCTGCGGAGGGGACCTGCCGGCCCTCAAAAAAAAATCAAGTTCTGCGGAGGGACCCGCCGGCCCTCAAAAAAAATCAAGTTCTGCGGAGGGACCTGCCGGCCCTCAAAAAAAAAATCAAGTTCTGCGGAGGGACCTGCCGGCCCTCAAAAAAAATCAAGTTCTGCGGAGGGACCTGCCGGCCCTCAAAAAAAAAATCAAGTTCTGCGGAGGGACCTGCCGGCCCTCAAAAAAAATCAAGTTCTGCGGAGGGGACCTGCCGGCCCTCAAAAAAAAAAATCATCAAGTTCTGCGGAGGGACCTGCCGGCCCTCAAAAAAAAATCAAGTTCTGCGGAGGGACCTGCCGGCCCTCGCCTCCTTCTCCCTCTCCCTCTCCCTCGCGGCCCGTGCCTCCACTCGCCGCGTGGCGCCGCACGGCCGCCACGGCCCGGTCCGAGCCGGTCCGAGCCGGTCCGAGCCGGTCCGAGCGGTCGCCGGCTCCCGGGCTGGGACTGGGAGAGGGGGCGGACCCGCGGAGGCGCCCCCTGATGGCCCGACCTCCATGGACATCGCGGCCCGTGCCTCCCCTCGCGGCGTGGCGCCGCCCGCACGGCCGGCCCGGCCCGGTCCGAGCCGGTCCGAGCCGGTCCCCACCTTACGCAGCGGGCCTCGGAAAACTTGGTGAGAAAATCGGGGGCGACGACCAGGACCCCACGCGTGCCCGCGGACGGACCCCTCGCGCCATCCACCGGCTTCCCGGCGAGGCTCGGGCCGGTCCCCAACCGCCCGAGTGTGACACGGGACACAAGGGACACGTGGGACACGGAAGGCCCGATGAACGACCAGAGCCACAGGCCGAACGGCGTCCTCGCACCGCACGCACACACTGTCTCCCATTCCCACGCCGGCGGGCAGGCGGGCGGAGGAGGGGGCACCGGCGGGTGCTGGTCGACCCCTCCAGGAAGCCCCCAACACCCCTCCGCGAGAGCCAGGAGGAGGAGAAGGCGGCGACGGCGGGGGCGGCGCCGCTGCTCCCCCATATACCTGGGGTTTCAATCTCCCGCGAGCCGATCGCGCGCCGACGCCCCAGAGACCGCGGGGACGATCGCTCTAGTGTCGCCGGCCTCCCGGAACTCCAGCTTGGGGACCGCGGCCAAATGCCATCCCTTGCCGACATCGCCCACGTTCCGGCGGGGAGACGCTATATAAAAGCGGCCGCCAGGTGCCGCCAGACAACCGCCACGAAAGACACCGAGGCAGATCCGGAACGCAGGGCCAGTGACAGTCGCGAGGCCGGCCGCCAGGCCGCCCGATCCCCTCCCGGCCCACTTCGGAGGGGCGCGCGGCCCCGGGGCGTCAGCCTCGGCAGCTCACGGCAGGCACGGCGCGACTCCAGCTCGCCCAGGGGAGACTTGGGGAACGCGTCCGGGCCGCTGCCGCCGGAAGGGGGGGGCCCGATTCGCCACGGGGGACACACACACACACACACACACACACACACACACACCCACCCACCCACCCCACCCCACCCCCACCCCCGGCGGCCCGGCAGGCCTGGAGGCACCAGCTTCCCACTGTGGCATGTGAGCAAGCGGGCGCCCGGGCCTCCGGGAGGACTTAGACAAATGTCCCCGGGCAGGGACTGTAAAACCGAGACCCACGCGAGTACTCCTTTAATGTTGTTGTTGTTGTTGTTGTTGTTGTTGTTGTTGTTGTTGTTGTTGTTGAAGATTTTATTTATTTATTTGACAGACAGAGATCACGAGCAGGCAGAGAGACAGAGAGGAGGAAGTAGCCTCCCTGTCCAGCAGAGAGCCCGATGCGGGACTCGATCCCAAGACCCTGAGATCGTGACCTGAGCTGAAGGCAGAGGCTTCATCTACTGAGGCCCCCCCCCCCCCCAGGCATCCCACACGCGCGCACTCCTAAACCAACAACGGATGAACCGTTTTTTTCCTAGCATTTCAAGGGCAGGAGGTCTACTCTGAAGCCAACGATGACACCTCGGGAGGACGGAAAGGGGGTGACTGACACACACCCCCAGAAAGGTGCTCACTGAACCTGTCTCTGCCCGTACCACGATGATGTCTAAGGACAACAAACAGCTGTGGGGAACATCGGTGCCAAGGCAGGGTCGTGGCATCCGTGACCAAAAGCGGAATAAACCCCGGGGCGGGGGTGGGGGGCAGTGGAGGGGGGGTGGGACGGCAGGGAGGCGGCACGGAATGGGGAGGAAGAGAGTTAAAATAGGGGTGCCTGGGTGGCTCAGGGGGTGAAGCCTCTGCCTTCAGCTCAGGTCATGGTCTCAGGGTCCTGGGATCGAGCCCCACATCAGACTCTCTGCTCAGCGGGAAGCCTGCTTCCCCCTCTCTCTCTGTCTGTCTCTCTGCCTACTTGTGACCTCTCTCTGTCAAACAAATAAAATCTTGAAGAAAAAAAAAAAAAAAACAGGGAGGGAGAGAGAGAGAGAGAGAGAGAGAGAGAGAGAGAGAGAGTTAAAATAGCCATTCACTGAAGAAATCCAGTTCCGGAACAGCCGCGCGGTCCAACTCTAGGACACGGCGGCGGGGCGGGGCGGGGCGGGGCGGGGCGGGGAGGGGAGGGGCCGGTGCTTGAGAAGAGGTAAATATTGATGATGAACTAACTATCCCCTGATGTGTGGCGGGGGGGGGACAAGGCGTAGAACTTCCCCCGGCCTGTGAAGGAAAAAAAAACAAAAAACAAAAAACTTTATTCGTTGGTTCTTTTCTTTGTTTGCTGGATTTTCAAGTACACGTATCTCGGGGCGCCTGACTGGCTCCCTCTGAGGACCACACGACTGCGACTCTTGACCTGCGGGGGGGGGGGGGGGGGGGGTCCTGAGTTCCAGCACCACGCTGGATGGATGGGTGGAGAGATTACCTAAAAATATAAAACCTTGAAGACACACACACACACACACACACACACGCACGCACGCACGCGCGCGCGCAGCAGCAGCAGCAGCAGCAGCATTATCTATCCAAGATAAACACCCCTGGGCAGGAAGTGGGGTCAGAGGAAAACAGAAACAGCGGTGGCAGGGGGAGAGGACACTAGAGGGCAACAGAGCAGCAGCATCCTGTCTAGGTGCTCTGGCGCTTTTGTGCTTTACAAAAGCCCAGGAGGAACCTTTCAAAACCTTGGCCCTCCTATCCCCCAGCGGAGAGGGCAGAAGCTACTGTCCAGCAAGAATGCCTTTGATTAGAGGTAACTCTTCTCCCATGAAACTTCACCATTTGAACATGGGCTTTTTCATGGCTTCCTTTCCAAGCCTTTCTCTTTGCCGCCTTCTCACCTCCGTGAATCCCTGATCCCACTTTGCAACAATCCCTACCCATCTCACCCCCGCCGTGCCCCCCCCCCACACACACACCTCTCCCTCCCTCTCTCTCTCTCTCTCTCTCTCTCTCTCTCTCTCACACACACACACACACACACACACACACACACACACACACACATGCCCCGGGATGTAAACTGTTCTCTGTCAACCATCCATCCGGAGCACTCACTATAAAAGTACACGAGGAAAACGCAGACAAGAGAGACATCAAGCAAATACTGTGACTCTGAAGGCTGGGCCCCTATTGAGTCGAGAGAATTGACCAAACAGCAGAACCTGGAAAAGAAGGTTTTCCTCCCAAGTCGGTTCCTCCATCGTTGGCTACACGACGTTCTTTCAGCAGTATTTCCCCAAGAGTGTGACGATCCAAATAAGGTTTCCCAGTGCAAAGTTCATGGGCGCAGACTTCACACCTGTGTTTCAAGGACACGTCTTTCAGGGCACCTAGCTGGCTCGGTCCGGAGGACCCCCAAGGAAGGCAACTCTTGATCTGTGGGGGTCCTGAGTTCCAGGGCCACCCTGGGTGGGTGTACAGAGCTGACACGCCCAAGAAATTTGAACCGCTATGGCGATGTCTGTCAAACACAACAAAGGAAAACAAAGCAAAAATCGGAAATAAAGTCGCCCCTGGTCGAATGCTTTCTTTGCAGAGGCCATGGAGACCCTGCGATGTTGGCAGACAGACAGACACGGTCGGTCGGTCGATGAATCGATGGCACGGAACAGATACCGAAAGAGATATGCCCAAGCGCAAAGGCCGTTCAAAGGAGGAAACATGGCCCACCTCCCCACGAAATCAGAGGACAGTCAGTCATCAGACATCCACAGACCCAACATGCAGGCAGGCAGGCAGGCAAAGAAACAAGACAACTGGGGTGCCTGAGTGGCTCGGTCGGTGAAACGTCTCTGCCTTTAGCTCAGGTCATGATCTCTGGGTCCTGGGATCGAGCCCCGCATCCATCCACTGGGGCTCCCTACTCAGCAGAGACTCTGCTTCTCACCTCCCTCTCCCTGACCCTCCTTTCGGGTCCTTCGCTCCTTCCTTCCTTCGTCCTCCCTCCCTACCACCACCACCACCACCACCACCAACAACAACAACAACAACATTCTTTTTTAAGGAGGGAAAAGAAAGAAAGAAAGAAAGAAAGAAAGAAAGAGGAAGAGGAAAGCTTCCATCCAAACAGGCAGATCTCACCCCTCCTACAAATGTGAACTCCAAACGGATCTCACACTTCCATGGGAAACAGAACACCGGAACACACGTGTGTGTGTGTGTGTGTGTGTGTGTGTGTGTGTGTGTGTGTTGGGGGAGGATTCTAGGGGGAAAGCTGGGGATCTAGGGCCAGGCAAAGAGGGTTTAAGACTGGACACCTGAGGCGCGATCCGTAAAAAAAAGAAACGGAGGGGTTGGAAGTCACCAAAATTAAAACCCTAGACTCTGTGAAACACCCTCTGAAGGGGACCCAAGGGCAAAGGACACACAGAGGCCTGAGGGATCAGCCGGGAGTGGGAGGTGGGGGGGGGGGGTGGTGGTAGTGGTAGAGGGTGTTGCTCAGAGAGAGACAAAATGAGGAAACGCTCCCAGAGGTCGGATCAGGGTCACTAGGAGAACGGGGGTGGGGGGGGTGGGGGGGTGTACAATCCATTCCGTATGGGAAGTCTGCCACACAGCCAAGGGCAAGGAAGAAATCCAAGATTTTCAGGGTCAGGTCCCTTCGAGCAGGTCGTGTCTACGACAAGGCCACCGACTCAGAAAACCAGCGAGGCCGTTTTATGTCTAATTCCAAAGGGACATGAAGTCTGGGGTTGAGAGGCAGGGAGTCCATCCCTGATCATCCCAGAGGCGATTAAAAAGACAGAAGAAGGGGCGCCTGGGTGGCTCCGTGGGTTAAAGCCTCTGCCTTCGGCTCAGGTCATGATCCCAGGGTCCTGGGATCGAGCCCCACCTCGGGCTCTCTGCTCAGCAGGAGGCCTGCTTCCTGCTCTCTCTCTGCCTGCCTCTCTGCCTGCTTGTGATCTCTGTCTGTCAGATAAATAAATAAATCTTAAAAAAAAAAAAAGAAAAAGAAAAAGAAAGACAGAAGAACCGTAGCAAGGACAAACTCTGCAGGGCCCAGGGTCGAATGGCAGGGAAACTTCCGATTTTCTTTTCAACACCCAGGCCCAGGAGCCTATGCCCAGGCACCCTGCCGCTGCGGAGGAGCCCCGGGAATGGCCGGAAAGAGAGGAGCCAGCGATGGCTGGCGGGACCAGGGATGGGGAGAGGGATTCCCGAGGAACCAGGACCCACCCGTGAGCCACTTCCCCAGACTGCCCTGAAGGAAACCAGAACCTGTCACCCCGAAAAGGTGCCCACTGTGGCACGTCAGTTATCTCAAATTCCACTCCTTGTAGGAACCAGGAAGCAGAAAGCCAGCCTCCATCACCAGAGACAGGAGAGGGGAGCCAGAGAATTAGGGTCTGAACCGTCCATGTCGATGAAACTTCTTCAACCAGGCCCCCCCCCCCCCCACCCCCACCCCCACCCCCGTCCTCCCGGGGCTGTCTTTGCCACGGCCTGCCTGCCCCTTGCCCAAACCCCCTGGTCTTGTCCGTTCTTCGTGGATCGAGTCCGTCTGTCTTGTCTTGTCTTGTCTTGTCTTGTCTTGTCTTGTCTTGTCTTTCATTTTTCTTTTCTTTTCTTTTCTTCTTTTTTTTAAGATTTTATCTTATTGACTTATTGGAGAGACAGAGATCACAAGTAGGCAGAGAGGGGGGGCCGGGGGGGGGGGCGGGAAGCAAGCTCCCCATCGAGCAGAGAGCCCGATGCAGGGCTCGATCCCAGGACCCGGAGATCATGACCTGAGTGGAAGGCGGAGGCCCAACCTACCGAACCACCCAGGCACCCCTCGAGTCCCCGTCTTTAGGCCCTTGGGAAGGCGCCCCTGGGCAGGCAAACACCTACCCACGGTTGGATGCCCTTCTCCAGGGAACCTCTTCTGTCGGTCGCCATCCTAGGCCCAGCCACAGACCCTAAGCAGGTAGAGGAGAATGTGTGTCCACCACCACGACCAAACACCCCCACCCCAGCAGGGAGATTGTCCACCTGGAATGTCACTCGGACCAGATGAAGAGAGCCAAGGCAAGAGAAAGGAGGCAACAGCGAGGTCCCCTGACCACTTGTAACCCACTGATGAATCCCTGACACACATAGAGGGTGGAACACCCCTACAACTCCCTCAAGGATTTCGTTCCATGCTTTACCCGTGAGGATTCGCTCTAGTCAGTGTCCCTTCACTCCGACAGCCACCCATGCCCACGATAGGCTAACATCCCTCTTCCAACACGGGGTCCACAGACACACATCGAAAGGGTCCCATGACTCACGCTTGGCTAAAACAAGAGGGACTCACCTCACCTTGACAGCGGGGAGCCCCGCAAGGTCTCGGAGACCTTGCTCGCACCATACACACATTCCTTGGAGACTGACCTCATCCCTAACCCCCACTAACTGGAAACCGTATCACCAGTGACCCCTCACAATCCCAGCACGGCTCTTTCTGCCCACAGGTCCTGTCCCCGTGCTGTAAGAAAAGCACCCTTTTGCACCAAACCCATCTCTGCAATTCTTGCTTGGCCATTTCCCCGGCAGCTCCACATCCGGTCTGCCTGTCTGTCTGTTTTGGGGTTTGTTCCTTCGTGTGTGTGTGTGTGTGTGTGTGTGTGTGTGTGTGTGTGTGTGTGCGTGTGCGTGCGCGCGTGCGCGCACGCACGTTTCATGGGCCTTTGTTTGTATTTATTTGTTTATTCACTTACTTACTTACTTATTTACTTATTCTGAGTGGTTTTGGGTTCACAGCCAAATTCACTGGAGAATACGGGCAGTACCCACAGGGCACCTGCTCTGCCATCGGTCACGGCTCACTGGCCCCTGCCCCGCCCCCCAACACTCAGAGGCACAGGCCTGCTCCCTGAGAGCTTCCCACTCCCCCAGAAGCCTACCGACCAACCGACCATCCGTGGCAAACCTGGTGTATCGCTTACAAGGGATGAATCCACACTGAGGCATCATCATCACCCACTCAGAGCCCAACATTGTCCATTCTCTGGGGTTTTGTTTTCCTTTTTATAACGATTTTATTTATTTATTTGACAGAGAGAGAGAGAGAGAGAGAGAGAGACGGACGGACAGACAGACAGACAGACAGACAGACAGATCACAAGTAGGCAGAGAGAAAGGGGAAAGCAGGCTCCCCGCCAAGCAGAGAGCCCGATTCGGGGCTCGATCCCAGGACCCGGAGGTCATGACCAGAGCCGAAGGCAGAGACTTGACTCACTGAGCCACCCAGGCACCCCTCCTTCTGTGGGTTTCGACAAAGGTATCTCACCACCACAGTAGCTCTCTGAATGGTTCCACCGCCTTAAAAATCCTCTGTGCTCTGCCTAGTCACCCTACCCACCCACCTGCACCCTCCCCCCCACCCCCCCACCCCACACCCTCCACCCCCACCAAAACCCCTGGCAGCCGATGGATCTTTGTTGTCCCTTTCGCCTGCCTGCCATGGAAATTACTCACACGGGGCAAGATTTCACCACTTCAGTGGACTGAGTAGTTTCACGGGATGCCATCGCAATCATGATTTTTTTTCAGTCTCTATATTTCCTCAGAATGTCACCGTCCCTAAGTAAGAAAATACTCCACGTCATCTAGAACTACTCCGATGCCTCCATATTCTGGGAGAAGACAGTTACCGCCAACTTTCAGGCCAACGGGCTGAATCTCTCCACCCTTTCCTCCAGAGCCTGACCAGTAGCTATTCCTGTTGCTTGCAGTACTTTTCCTTGAGATTTTTCGGGAAGCATCCTGCCTCCTTTGGTTCCAATTTGGGCTGCACTCCTTTGAAGCCAAACCTGGTCCAAGAGGGGGAGAAACCCTCTGCCCACACCTGTCCGTCCATGATGCTGTCTGCTACAGTTCATACTCGGCTCTCCAGCCTACTGATCTCGTGACCCTCTCCATCGTTTGGCCTCCTTCAGCATGTCACATGGAGTTGGAACCGTGAGGTGGGTTCACCTCTTCTCTTCTGACCGGCTTCTCTCAGTCAGCAAGACACGCGGGAGTTTCCCTACCTGGCTCCCCATAGCTCCCCAGAGCTCGCTCATCTCTTTCCAAAGCCCCGAGAGCCATTTCTTTCGTGGCCTGGATGTACCCCAGTCTCTGGATCCATTCTCCTCCTGAGGGACTTCTTGATTGCCTCCAGGTTCAAGCCGTTCCTAGTGAAGGGGCCGTGAACGTCTGCGTGTCGGTTTCTGTGCAGACATCCATCTTCAACTCGTTTGGGTCATCGATGCATACCAAGGAGCAGGATTGCTGTGTCATACAGTAAGAGTATGTTTAGCTTGGAGAGGCCATCACCCATATGTCTGGCCTTGGTGGGGGGGGGGGGGGCACGGGAGCCGAGCGGAGGGCTGTGCACGGAAGGAACGAGGTCATGAAGGAGGGAGGATTCAAAGATGCTGGAAAGGAAGACCTCAGGGTTGGTGGCAGACCCTAAGGATGACATTGACATGAGACAGAGTAACAGGAAAAGGAGCCTACAAATTTGTTTCCTAAAAGTGTCCCATGAAAAAGCCCTCCCGAGGAAAGCCAGACCCTGAGAAGGAGCAAATCCTAGTTGCTGGTATATTGGGTTGAACAAGAAGAGGCGATTGTGGGGCGCCTGGGTGGCTCAGTGGATTAAGCCGCTGCCTTCGGCTCAGGTCATGATCTCAGGGTCCTGGGATCGAGCCCCGCATCGGGCTCTCTGCTCTGCAGGGAGACTGCTTCCTCCTCTCTCTCTGCCTGCCTCTCTGCCTACTTGTGATCTCTCTCTCTGTCAAATAAATAAATAAATCTTAAAAAAAAAAAAAAAAAAAAAGAAGAGGCGATTGTGGCAGAGTAACTACACTGTGTGGGGAGTCTACAAGAACACACGATTTTGGAGGAAAGAAAGAAAGAAAGAAACAAACAAACAAACAAACAAACAAGATCAGTTTGTCCAGAATTCTCATGTTCATTCTCAACTTCCTGTCCTTGAAGATAAGAATGTCCCTCACAGGGTATCTGGGTGGCTTAGTCCCTTAAGGGTAAGCGGCTGCCTTTGGCTCAGGTCCTGATCCCACATTCCTGGGATCGAGTCCCACTTCAGGCTCCTTGCTCAGCGGGGAGCCTGCTTCTCCCTCTCCCTCTGCCTGCCCTGCCCCTCCCCCTGCTTCCGCACGCCCAGAATAGATGTGTGTGCGTGCGTGTGTGTACACATATACATATATGTGCGTATATACATATATACATGCGTGTGTGTGTGTGTTCCCCCCCCCCTCTCACTCACTCACTCACTCAAAAAAGAAGAAGAAGAAGAAGAAGAAGAAGAAGAAGAAGAAGAAGAAGAAGAAGAAAGAAAGAAAGAAAGAAAGAAAGAAAGAAAGAAAGAAAGAAAGAAAAAAGGATGTCACTCACTCCCCCTTCTGCGATAGGGGAGACATCTCCCAGGGGAATGGGCAGAGGATGCTTCAGGGGAGAAAGGGGGGAGAGTTATCTCTCCCTCCTTGCACCTGCAGTTGGGGGGGGGGGGTGTGTGTGTTTTCTGCTGCTGCTGCTGATGCTGCTGCTACGTTTTAAATATTTTATTTTTTTTTAAGATTTTATTTATTTATTTGACAGAGAGAGATCACAAGTAGGCAGAGAGGCAAGCAGAGAGAGTGAGAGGGAAGCAGGCTCCCTGCCGAGCAGAGAGCCCGATGCGGGACTCGATCCCAGGACCCTGAGATCATGACCTGAGCCGAAGGCAGTGGCCTAAACCACTGAGCCACCCAGGCGCCCCTGCTGCTACGTTTTAGAAGTGTCTGTAGTTGGGGCGCCTGGGTGGCTCAGTGGGTTAAGCCTCTGCCTTCGGCTCAGGTCAAGATCCCAGGGTCCTGGGGTCGAGCCCCGCATCAGGCTCTCTGCTCACAGGGAGCCTGCTTCCTCCTCTCTCTCTCTGCCTGCTTCTCTTCCTACTTGTGATCTCTGTCTGTCAAATAAGTAAATAAAATCTAAAAAAAAAAAAAAAAAAAGAAGTGTCTGTAGTTCAACACAGTATTCTGGTTTCCTTTACATCTAAACCTTATCTCAGGTTTGGGTTTTGACAGGACGGAGGGAGGGCGGCCCACATTTTCCATCAACATGGTGGAGAAGGAGAAGAGGGGTGTGGGCCTGTGCATATTCTTCTCCATGGTGGGGTGAGCAGAGGATTCACATTCAGCTCTTGCCAGAAGGGATATAATCTCTCCATAAACAATCAGGCAAAATATCAGGCGAACAGTAAGGGCAAGTAACGGTCAGAGGAACATAGACAAGATCGGCTCTAGAGGCTGGAGTGTCCCAAGCAATGATCTCGGCAGAGGCACGCCAATGTCAAAGATTTCCAGAGACCATGCTTAGGTATGGACGTCATTCCAAAGGTAGGGTGCTATCATCCGGTGAGTGTTGTCTGCTGTCCCCGGCTCCCAGGAGCACTGTATCTTGCCGATACAGTACGAGGCTCATCCCTGGATGGAATTGTGCCAGAGAAAGAGAGACAGCAGCACGTCCTTGAGCCTAAGGTGTGTTGAAGAGAGTGACTCTCTAAAGCACCCTTGGGCTGCAGAAGACCCGCTGGGTTTCTGTGGGTTGGTTTTAGGGATTGGTGACCACGGGATGGGTGTGGGTGGGTGTAGTTTGTTTACTTTCGGAACGAGGTGAAAGCCCTCTTCAAGTGGAAGTATTTGCACGGGGTGTCCGGCAGGATGGGAGGGTGTGGCTCGGTCCCTCTACCAGGAAGACAGGAGAATCAGGCCTTTTAAGAACTAGGCAAAGAGGGGCGCCTGGGTGGCTCAGTGGGTTAAAGCCTCTGCCTTCGGCTCAGGTCATGGTCTCAGGGTCCTGGGATCGAGCCCCGCATCAGGCTCTCTGCTCCGCGGGGAACCTGCCTCCTTCTCTCTCTCTGCCTGCCTCTCTGTCTAGTTGTGATTTCTCTCTGTCAAATAAATAAAATATTAAAAAAAAAAAAAATGGGGCGCCTGGGTGGCTCAGTGGTTTGGGCCGCTGCCTTCGGCTCGGGTCATGATTTCAGGATCCTGGGATCGAGTCCCGCATCGGGCTCTCTGCTCGGCAGGGAGCCTGCTTCCCTCTCACTCTCTCTGCCTGCCTCTCTGCCTGCTTGTGATCTCTCTCTGTCAAATAAATAAATAAAATCTTTAAAAAAAAAAAAAAAAAAAAGAACTAGGCAAAGAGAAGAGTTGAGCTTTGGCCGTCGCAGCACCTGGCACCTCCGCAGAAAAAAATAGAAGGTTCCCAGAATGAATTGAGCTGCAGGAGTCAGCGTGAGCGGACCCCACCACCCTCAGCCCCCACCCCCCCACCCCCCCCAACCCGGGGGCAGGCAGTAGCTATAGTCCAGAGCTCCGGATCTGGGTCCGCCTCCCCCTACCAGGGCTCCCCCTGCCCTCTTCTCAGCCGGGGACGTCTATGTGAGCATGATCCCAGAAAAAAATCTCCCCTCATCCACAGAACTGTTGCCCACAGTTGGACCACTTTGCCTGAGAGACCAACTCATCTGTACCCGACCGTGACTTTTTTCCTAGGGACCCGGGGCCTCGTTCACTACTTAGGATGAACAGCACCACCACCACCACCACCACCACCACCACGCCCGCCACACCCCCTCCCCCCCTCCCCCCCGCCATCCCCACCCCCAGCCTACTGCTCTCCATTCGACCTGAAGACGGCAGGGGTGGGGCGTGGGGGATGGGAGGACCGCTGAAGGGAGGTTCAGGGTGATCCATTCTCATGGGCCTCATTCAATCAAATCGTTTCATTCAAATGCAGAAAGTTTTCTGTTAAAGTCAGAGCCTGGGGCTTCTCTCCTTTGAATGGCGTGCTTCAAATCCCCCAACCCTTAGGCTGTGGCTTGCAAACTTCGGGAGGGAGGAGGCAAGGGGGAAGGAGACAGAGCGTGTCTCAAGAGCTGACCTTATCTGGGGGCAAAAAGAGTCCCCTCCTTTTCCTAACCCAGGAAATGCCGGTAAACCCTTTGGGAATCATGGATGTGGAGGATGACGTCTGACCTGAAAGCCTTCCAAGGGGGGGGGGGGGTGGTGCAGGTAGGAGGGTGTGGCATGGTGTGGCTGGGTCAGTCGGAGAGGGACAGGAAACACAGGATGGTGGTGTCTTAGGACGGAGAGGCCAAACACAGGCATGGACTGATGACGCTGGTGTCTTAGGGGTCAGAAGGCAAACACAGGCATGGAGTGATAAGGGATAAGAGCTTAAGAGTGGCCTGACAGGGGACAGTTCTCACTCATCCACCGAGTTACAGGGCCGAGCAAGCCCACTCCTCTAAGGCGACGGGAACAGTTGATTGATTATCCCTCGACCGGTCCTCCCTCTCCCACCTGCTTTCCAAGGGAAACCCTCTGTCTCATTTCCACATAGCCACTGGCTGTTTCACACGCCACTTTCTGTCCACTAAAAGAAGGAGGGAAGATGGGGAACCATAAACCAGCTCCACAGATAGCACCTCTGCACAGAGGGGTGAGTGTGGGTCTCATTGGGCAAATGGTCACTCCGAGCCTTGATCCCTGGGTTGTTTAAAAAAATGCACTGGAGGGAGCACCTGGCTGGCTCAGTCAAAAGAGCACAGGACTGTGAATCTGATCTCAGTCAGGATCATGAGTTCAAGCCCTGCATTGGGTCCACAGATAATGGAAAATGAATGAATGAATGGAATTTTTTAAAACATAAAAGTATGTCATGTTGTTCTCCCCCCCCCCCAAAAAAAAAGGAATGGAGGGGCGCCGCAGTCTATGAAGCGTCTGCCTTCAGCTCAGGTCATGATCTCAGGGTACTGAGACTGAGCCCTGCCCCTCTGGGGCTCCCTGCTCAGTGGGGAGTCTTCTCCCTCTCCCTCTGTCCCTCCCCCCACTCGTGTGTTCATGCGTGTGCGCTCGCTCGCGCTCTCGCGCGCTCTCTCTCTCTCTCTCTCTCTCTCTCTCTCTGAAATAACCAACTAACTTACTAAATAACAATCAAACTTCAAAAGAAAAAGGGCAGGGACATGAACGATTATTCACGGGGAACGATGGAGCCTGCACAGTGGGGAAACATCCTATGGACCCTCTATCCCCATGTTTACTTTGGGGTGGAGACTTGACCTGAGAAGGAGGATCATTGAGTCCCTTATGTCAGGAGGTTACCTTAGGAGAAGGAGAAGGGGCTGTGGGCATGCTGTGAGAGCTGGTCTAACCGGAACGGGGTCTCAGGCTCCTTCTCTCAGGTAAGGAGTATCAGGGCCGTGCTTGTTGATAAGCTGCAGCCCCATCCGTCGACCTTCAGTCCAGACTTCTGCAGAGATGCCTGGTATTTGGTAGCAAGGCCTGAAACGAGACGGTAGCTCAGTAGGGGGAACCAATTTTCTGAAAAACAGGCTTGGAGCTTTCAGCCAGCATCAGCCCATTTACCTTATGGGGCATGGTTTCCATCCATCCCTCCCACCACCCCTGTCAAGTTATGCTGTGGCTATTCTTTTATTTCCTCAGGGGAGGTAGGTTTATGGTAAAGAAGTTTCTGTACATCTTAGCGGTAACATGCCTATGTGCCGGGCTCAACAGAGGCTTTTCCCCTGTAGGTTAAAAGGGACTAGAAACAACAGGGAGTCAGACATGCTCTGTTTTCCCCTGTTATCATTCCCCATGGTCAATCCTTCATTCCATTGCTATGGAACAGGGGCAGAGGTCTGCCTTCTATAACTGCTTCAAGCTGAATGAGGGTGCAGTGGAGGCTTTGGAATGGAAGGATCTGAGACAGGGCAGATCGCAATTTTTGGTCCCTAGTGCCAATGGTGGGGGTCTCAGAGAGAGTTCCCTCTCTGAGGGCTTGGATATTTCTCTACACGGTTTGGTACCATATGGCATCATTGATTTTATCCCCAAGTACACTTGTAAGGAATAGTAACAGTAGAGTCTAACCCAATAGTCTCATTCTCTCTCAAATTGACCTGGCATCGGTGGGCATCCAAGAATACACGTGAGGGGCACCTGGGTGGCTCAGTGGGTTAAGCCTCCACCTTCGGCTCAGATCATGATCCCAGGGTCCTGGGTTCGAGCCCCACATCGGGCTCTCTGCTCAGTAGGGAGCCTGCCCCCCCCCCCCCCCCCCCCCCGCCCGGCCCCACCGCCTCTCGGCCTATTGGTGATCTCTCTCTCTCTCTCTCTCTCTCTGTCAAATCAATCAATCAATCAATCAATCAAAGAATACAGATGAGTAAATTAGTCTGAGCCCCTCCCCCAGCTGGGGAAGGGGGCAAAGGTTGTGGAGGGTTAAGGGTTTCTTCTAGCCAAGTAGCTTAGTGTTTGCCTTT